>NW_006239194.1:470146-500287 GCF_000226075.1 Solanum tuberosum | reverse complement strand
CTTTCTCTCTTTCTCGTTTTATACATACACAGATTATACAATTGATCTTTTGTATACAACTGCTTTCTTTTGTATATGTATAGCGAATTATACATAGATATGTTTGCTATAGAGCATAATTATGCAAACTTTGCTATAGCATACAAATATGAATTTTGTGTTTGCTATATGTGAAAGTTGCTCTTTTAAATAAATGATCACTTTAGCCCATTAACTGTCAATTATCTACAATTATCTATCAATTAATTAACTCAAGTTAAATGAATAATCCAAATTTCCAAAAATGACCTTTCGGGTCATTACATGTACCATGTTGATAGGAGATAGCAAGTATCTAATAGAATAATTGATGTTCGCACAAGTTGATCCAACCATCATAATCTTGTAAGGGAAAAAAAAAGACGATCTGGTGTACAAAACATTCAAGTTATCATAAATCTAAGTCCCAATCCCACTTTTTGAGTTTTCCTTCTTCATATCTATACTTGCAACTTCAATATCGCCTCTGAGTTGGTTTCACATAATAATTTGTCATTACAAAACAAGGATTCATATAAGACATAATAAAGTTCTTACCTAACATAGATAGGTCCACCACTCAACACCCTCGCTGAGCCATGATACTCAGCCGCTGGATGAAGAGAGTGGAACATGTCCAATGATCAGGCTGCATAATTTCTCCAAGGAACTAACACATTGTTGTATGCCACACTAGCAATGTGAACTATTGGATCGATCGGTTGGATAAAAGTCATCGAGTTTTGAGAAATATTTTCCTTACTTCAGGTATGACTCATTTTCCAACATTTAAAACATGAAAGAATTAGAAATTATTTTTCGAAACATATTTCCCTTCGTACCAAACAACCATATTCGAAATATTTCTCTTTAGCTATACTAACAATATTTTTAATCCCAACCGTTGGATCTTCCTTATTCCGAAATTTTTCATTTTCCTTTATCCCTGTTAGACCTGGGAATTGTTAGAGTGGGTAAAAGTTTCACATTGGTTGCGGAATGGACTAGTGGTCTCCTTATATGGACTTGGGCAATCCTCTCCTCATGAGCTAGCTTTTGGGGTTGAGTTAGGCCCAGGTGCCATATCTTTACCAGGATCACCACCACCAACGGAGTGCCACCCGTCGTCAATGATGATGAATTTTGGCTGGAAACCACCGGTGCTGAGACTTTCGAGGCCGGCTTCCAGGATTCCCCTGAAGAACAACTTGAAATGAATCTTCGATTATTGGAAGGAAAACAACACATAATATTATTGTCATTGTTGTTGCTAGATTCAAGTGGTGACAAAAAGTCAAAGTGGTTCAACATCTACTATATATACACATAATTTAAACATTGATCCTACCTGGCTCTGCCTCTAGATTAGAGGTGATCATATCCATATTTGATTTCGACTAGGAGAAATTGTGTTTCCATTGGGATTTCACTTCCTCTGTTTCCCATTTTCTGATCTATCCACCATAGTTTGAATCTGAAACAAGAAAAGAACAGTACATCTTGTAATTTTCCGAGTGGCACAACATGTCGATTGTTGTCTTGATCGAATTCTGCACCAAGAAATACACCTTCTGATGGACTTGATGCAGTACCAGAAGTTGTTATTTCATTGCCCGTTACATTTGTTAATATTGTTCTGTCTTTCACCAAGAGTCTCCTGTCAAAAATCCTTATCGTTGGAGTGATGATCGCCATGGAGCGTGGTGTCTACTCCTTTTGCTTCTTCCTCCTCCTCTTCGACCTCATTCTCTCAAACTCCTTTTGAATTATGATGGAAGGACAAGATTAGCCTTCTTAGGTTCGAGTTTTGAGTACAAAGTCAACTTTGTTAGGAACACTTCATCTCGATATAGGTAAATAACTCAATATTCAATCAGGTGCACCATAGTAGGGATGTCAACAGATAATATTATACTAATTTTAGAAAATATATACATAATATACCTAGTTTTATGAAGATTCTACGAGTTCGCGTACTCTATATTTAGGCTATAAATTCGCGTCTAATGAGATTTTATGAGCAAGAATTGAAGTGGGAGGTGATGAAACAGAGAATCAAAAAAGATTAATGGATTTGGTGAATGAGTAAGAAGAATGGGTTCTTGAAGAAGTGAAGAATCATGGGATTATGGGGTTTTGGTTTTGGATTGGAGTATTTATAGAAATCAACTTAAACATGATTGGTGATTTTAATTTGGTCTGCCACTTAAACTTATATAAAGTTAAATAAGTAGACATACGTCTTCATTCTCCAATTCTGGGTGTGGACAAGTAGGTATATAATGAATAAGTAGACACACACGTCTTTCATGATAATTTGCTATTCTACATGTATTATGTTGCGTAGGAGTACGTGTGTGTCTACTTGTTCAACTTTATATAAGTTTAGTGTCTACTTGTACAAATCAAAAGTTGAAGGGTGTAGATGTCAAATAAGGCTAAGTTAAACAGCACGTTTATGTATTATGCCAAAATACGTTGATATTTATTGACCTAATAATTTGGCTTACATTAGTTTGCATTGTATCTTTATAATCTTGCATTGGTATACATTGATCCATATTTCCTAATAAATTATATACATTTGTCTGCATTTGGATACATTGATCCGTTTTCACCTAACAAATTTGTATATATATATGGAATGAAATAATTGGATCCCTAATTATTTTTTGCTAATACACTCTACCAAACGACGCATAAGTGAAATAAGGGAAACAAAATAATAGAAGAGAATGAACTTAATAAAGCCCATTACCTAGTAAGAAAGCCCCATTAGCCATTGCACCAATAGCCATTTATAGGACTGTTCTTTAAAACATAATCAGTATTTGCAAAGTATTTAAATTTTAGCCATTGCTTCTTCTTTAGCAGCTTCAATCTTCTTCCATGCTAATCTACTTAATGTAAATTACAAAGCATAAGCGTAAAAACAGAAATTGCTTAAAGGAATTTTTCATACCATTTCAAAACTTCAAAACTCATACGTCCTGAAATTTTAATCGTTTACAATAGTTTAATATTTTTTCATAAGAATTTCTCTCAATAGATACTTATGAAGTGTATAATATTTTTAAAAATAATTATTTTTGGCTGCATGATTAATATTCCCAAAAAGGTCCTATTACCTTTATATACTTGATAATTACCAAGTTCCTTTAGACAACTATTATGAAAAATCTTTCTTGAAAAAAGAAAAAAAAAAATCTTCTTCTTTTAGTGGGTAAAGAATCAAGACAAATTCCATTATTCCATCTATGCATGAAAACAAAGCAAAGTATCTAATGCTGTAAACATAGTCATTATTAAATCTTCTTTTACATAAATTCCAACACTAAAAATTCTTTCGTTAAAAGATATTATAAATGGTCGTTTGGTTGCTGGTTAAAATGTGATTTATTTATATATTAGATTTTGTATAACTTGTATTATAGTATACATAATATAAAATATAATAACTAATGCATGACTTATCAGAGTCAGCGTTAAATGTGGGCAATTCAAACTCTTTTCAGTGAAAAAATACATTATATATATAATGTTTTAATTATCTTTGATGTATATATAGAAATTGTTGAATTTTCTTAGCTACTTTGTATGTTTACCTTTTAATATTTTAAACTTCAAATGATGATCGGTGATTCTTTAGTGAAAATTTTGACATCACATGATTAACTTTTAAAAAAGTATCAGCTATTGTAATCTAGTATTTATCATTTCCTGCTGGCCATAATGTTGAGCAAGTCAAAATAATTTAATAAACAAAAAAATCAAGAAATATTCTCTGCCTTTATAAAACGTTTTCTAGTCGTTTTGACTCTTATAGAAAGTAAAGTAAGTAAGAATTTGGAATATTTACAAAAGGAATCAAATGAAAAAGCTTCTTTTTCTAGTGAATGCAGTTTTGGAAGTTTTGGTGGTCTCTTTTTCTTGTTATTTTCTGTCCATCCAAAGTCACATGAGAAATAATTAATATCTTATAAAAAAAATATTGTCGATGTCCGGTACTCATATCGGAGCTCAACTAAATTTGGATTTGAATCGGAAAGTTTCACATTAGGGTAAAACGTTCCTTGACAAAGGCGAGTTCATATTCAGGGGGATTTAAACCCGAGAACTCTGGTTAAGGATGAATGAGTACTTATCACTCCACCACAACCCTTGTTGGTCATATAAAGCTATTAAAGATAAAGATGATTTTTTTTATTATTTTACCTTTAATATTAACTATTGATTTAAAATTATTTTTCAAGTTCACTAAATATTATACATCAACTAATATAGATATCATTATAAAAAATTGTTTTTTATTTATGAAGTGTTCAAAATTTATTGTGAACTTGTAAAATTAACAAAGAGAGAAAGGACATGTTTGGATCGTTTTATTAAAAGTAACTTATAAGTCAAAAACTAAATTTTTTAAGTAAATTGTACCTTACTTTTGGATTCTGACTTCTTTTTTTAAAAAAAAAAAAATTGATCTAAAAATGAGTGCTTAAAATCACTTTATAACTTTTCCAAATAACTTCAAAATTTAAAAAATATTTAAAAATAAAAAATACCTAAAAATAAATTAATCCAAACGAGCGATCAAAGAGAAACTATGAAAGTTTGTTGTGGAAAGTGATGTTTTGGTATTACATTGAAGATTGTGGGGTATATGGTGTAACATTTACTTGCAATAAAGATGAGGGAATGTTTTTTTTCTTTAATATTGACGAGTATAATAATTTCTTTTCATGATTAAGGCAAATTGTAACGGGCAGAATAATAGAAAGTTATGCTGTCAATTTTATTACTATTATAATTTTTCCTTTTTTAAAAAATATTTAATAAGTTCTTAAATTTTATCATTGAGCAAAGAGTATGAAAATTTCTTAGGGAATAAAATTGTATGCATGTCATTTTTTTTCATTTTATTTGTAGAATTACATTAAATATGTTATTGTTCTTATTTTTATTTTAATATTTTACGTGGTAAATTTAAGACCACAAGAAAAATTATACATATTTTTAATTTAAGATTATAAGATTCAAAGTTATGGTGATTGATGTACTGACGCATCATATCTAATGAAATGTGTCACGGAGTATGATATATGTCGACGATATAATTTTAATTGACGAGACACATGGTGGAGTTAATGATAGGCTGGGAGTTTAGAGATGGACTTTAGAGTCTAACGGGTTCAGATTGAGCAAGAGTAAGAGCATGTTTGGACTGACTTTTAGTTTTGACTTATAAAACAAATCATAAGTTATGACGACTTTTGGTTAATATTTATCATTTAAGCTTAAAACCAAGTGCTTATAAGAACTTTTTAAATTTATCCAAACATTTCAAAAGTGCTTAAAAGCACTTAAAATACGTCAGTAAGAATTTGGAGTGCAAGCTCAGTGACGTAACTTACGTGGCAGATCTAGAAGTAAGGATTGACACACAAGACATGGAGGTCGAGAATTAAAATAGAAAACTAATAGTTAATCAAGTATTATCCAGTTCTCTTATCAGTATTTACAATATCTTTTGCTTCAATTATCATATTATTTTTTATTGTTACTTGTTCTCTTCTTAGTTATTTTTCAGCAAGACTTTTTCATTATTATATTTGTTCTAAGCACTTAATTTTTATATTTTTACTCAAATCGAGGGTCTTATAAAGAGAACAATCTATTTACCTTCACAAAGCAGAAATACGACTATTTATACACTACCCTTTCAAACTCTCCTTAAAACTTATATAGGGTATATTGTTATTCTTAAAATTCAAGAATCCCTCTTTATTTTCTAAAATATTCGTGATTGACTGAACTAGGACATCTAAATTAAAACGGAGGGAGTAATATAATCCTATATATATTTAATTAGAAAAAAATCCTATATATGACTTTAGGTTTTAGTGTAACGTACAAGCAAGATTTAACTTTAAAAGTAGAAAAATATTAATTTAATTAAATTCTAGACCCCCCACCCCCAACTCCCCACCCACTACCATCACTCTCCAAAATTGATGGAAGCAACGCGTTTAGAGTTGAAATAATTTATACTTATTTACCATTTCACGCGTTTTTTTTTTGGATCAACATTCAAAAATTAATACTCCTACCGCTCTATTTTACGTGACACACTTTCCTTTTTAATTCGTTCCAAAAAAAATATTATCTTATTATAAATTTTAAACTACCATTTACCCTTAAAAATTGTTTTCGATCATAAATTTCAAAAGTTTTTTTTTTTTTTTTTTACTTTAATATACCAATAACAAATTAAGTTGTGTCACACCAAATGGGACGGAGGAAATATACTAATGATAATAAATATAAAAGTTAAAGCAAAATCACCAAACAAACGCGTTATATTTTCTCTTTACATATTTTAATTTCATTTTACAAAACTACTCAAAAACAACTCAAGAAGCCATTTTTTTCATTGTTCTGTTCCATTGAAATCTCTCAAGAATCAAGAAAATGTTGACAATTAGCCTTCTCTTCTTAGCATTTCTCTTCATTCTTGGTTTAATCACAACCCTTTTCAATTTTCCCACTAAAAAGTTTCAATCTTGGATCTTTTCCCTCTCTGTTAAACCTCAAACCCTAACCCCAACAACCCCTTTTGTCAATAAAGATTCAATCTTGGTTGAAAAGAAGAGCTCAAAACTTGAGTTGAGGGGTATTTTTGCAACATTTGACAAGAACAATGATGGGTATATAACAAAACAAGAATTGAAACAATCACTTAAGAATATTGGGATTTTTATGGAAGATGGAGATATTCTTGAAATGGTTGAAAAAGTTGATTCTAATAAAGATGGATTGATTGATATTGATGAGTTTTATGAACTTTGTCATAGTTTTTTGGGAATTGAGAAAGTTGTTAGTGAAGAAGAGGGGGGAGTGGAGAAAGGGGAAGAGGAAGAGGGGGATTTGAAAGATGCTTTTGATGTGTTTGATTATGATAAAGATGGATTGATATCTGAGGAAGAATTGAGTAAAGTGCTTTCATCTTTGGGGTTAAATCAAGGTAAGAGATTAGATGATTGTAAAGAAATGATTAGGAATGTTGATGTTGATGGTGATGGAATGGTGAATTTTGATGAATTTAAGAAGATGATGAAAAATGGTGGAAGGCTTATTCCAATTTTAAGGGGAAATTCCATTATGTTACAAGATTAATCACCAGTGTTCTCGCTTACCCTCCAGCGTGACTTGAACACTCAATTCACGTGATATCCTTTTTTTTTCATCCCAACCACAGCATGATTAATAGTGTTTTCACTTATTCTCTACCCTCAACCCTTAGTGTTTTCACTTACCCTCCAGCATGACTTGAACCCTCAATTCATGTGATATTTCTTCTTTTTTTCCATCCCAACCCCAGAATGATCAAAAGTATTCTCATTTATCTTCCACATGACTCGAATCCTTTGGTCTTAGTGTATTCACTTGCTCTTCAGCATGACTTGAATCCTTTGGTCTTAGTGTTTTCATTTGCTCTTCAGCATGACTCGAATCCTTTGGTCTTAGTGTTTTCACTTGCTCTTCAACATGACTCTGTCAATCTTAATGTTTTCACTTACCCTCTAGCGTGATTTGAACCCTCAACCTAGGTATTGGTCAATGATGAAGGTGATCAACTACTTGAGCAAGGTTCACTTTTCTAATCTTCAAGATTGTACAAATAGGAAAAAGAACTTGCATTGAGTGGGATTGTATAGTAGTTAGTTACTTTTTCTTTTGTTTCTCTTAGAATTTGCTTAAGTTTAAGATTGGATCTAGGTCTAGTTAAGTCAACTAAGATTATTTGTTTTTTTTTCTTTAACTAGTTGGATTAGAGAAAATTAAGAAGCATCATCACACTTGTGGTTCTGTATTTGATCAGATTGTGTTGTTTTCAGAGCAGACAAGTTTTATGGTTGTACTGACACACTATATGTTTGTTTATTAATTGATTTGTTTTTTTTTTTTGCTTATGGTACTTGTTAATTCATGTTCAAGTAAAGTTCTTTATTTAGACAAAAAAATCATATTGTAGATCTTGATACTTGCAACTTTTCATATGCAATTGTAGAATAGACAAGTGCTAAGGTTTTGGTATGGCTACTAATTTGTTGCTATGAAATTTTTAGCATAACATTTTGACAAATGACTTGAACCGTGATAATAATTTGGTTTTACTATATGTTGTTTCTCGTATTTTTGTTACTTTTTTTTTTAAGCCGAGTGCTTATTTGAAACAACTTCTCTATTTTTGTAATAATACGGACAAGGACTTAGACTGACTATATTATTATTGTTGTGATAAAAATTTGATCAAAGAAGATGACTTTGTATATATTTAATTTTCCAACTCTTTAACGGCACTATAAAAAGAAAACCAGAAGAAGTCTCATAACTAAAAGTTTGGTAAAACCAAAAATACTCAAACGGTATCACCAAAAGATATGGTGCAGTGGATGAAGTTATTCCTTCTTTAATCAGAGATCTCGAGTTCGAGTTATGGGTATGAAAAAAAATCCTTAGTAGGAGACATTTCCCTAGTCAAGCTCCAATGCAGGTACTTAACAGCGGATGATTTCAGCATAACGGTAACCATTATGTTGAAAATTGAGGAGTATTTGTCTTTATTTCACCTGAGACTTTAAAGGTAGACTTTGAAAATACTTGGTTCTCAATTGAAGTTATTGGGTGGCATATCATATAAATTCTAGACCAAGTCTAGTCTCACAAGTTGATGACTTGCAACCACAAAACATTTGACTTATTAATATGATTGTGACATTTCAAAGTCTCTCTGTGTCTTCACAAAGTCATCTCAACTTTTCAATGAAATTGTAGTTGCCGTATGATTAAAGGGTCAAAAGCCTCTAGAGAAACCTAGTCCAATTTGACAAATCATTTATCATGCAAATTATCTCACCAGAATTTATGTGTTATATAGCGAAACACTATAAGAGCAGCGATTGGAGCCTCGGGGGTGTCGGAGTTGAAATGGTCAAGGCCCAAGGGGTAGGAATTGAAGGTGTTGGATGGGTGGAGAAGATACAGTAAACATAGAATGTCATTTATAGAAATTGTTTTCCCTACTTTCATTAGAAATTTAGTCTACCAAACATAAAAAAATAAGAAAACATGTTTGAGTTGGTGTTAATGTGGATATGGAGTAACAAATACAATAATGATGGTTTAAAAAAAGAGTTTGAGTTGGTGTTAATGTGGATCTCAAATCTAGGAACACCCACACACGATAAAGAAATCTAAACCACTTGTAACTATAATTAGTTGAGGCGATATTTCAACTACTAAACTTTTAAAACAAAGCACAAATTTTGAAGGACACAATGTTTTTAGGTAAAGTAGAACATCTATCCTTAAACTTGTCAGTAAATTTTATTATTAAAGCACTCAGATTATTTTTACTTTGATTGAACACCTAAAAACGTAATGAAGTGTTCCTATTACACACTTTCAATTAAAAAATTGTGTATTCTTGAGCACTCGTTACGTAATTAAGTTAACCACTTAAATGTGTCATATCCTCCAAGTATTCACATTAGCCTTCACAAATTGTTAAGCCTCATGCTTGTTTAAATTGAAGCTAATGTTTATAATCAAAGGAGGTAGCATAATTTATGTAATTAACTTATAGTAATAGACGCTTGAGAATACACACAAAAACTTCGTAAGTTTTAAGGGGAAAAGAAGGTGGATGTGTTCCGCAGAGGACAACTACAACTGGGACCGTAAAGGAGTTGGAGCTAGGAGGTCATTTCAACTACCTAACATATGCAATAGAACATAATATCCCGCTTGTAGAATTACACTGGGTATATTGTTGTTGTTGCAACAGAGCCGAGTATATCGAATTAAAACATAATCTAACAGAATGCTAATTATAAGTCAAATAGTTTCTTATCACTAATAAAAGACCAGAAAAGTATAAACTCAATTGTCTAATTTGAAGTACCAACAGAAAAGCAAGTAAAACCATGTCTAATTACTTACTTTGATACTATAGCTACCCTTTGGCTTATAACAGCACCAGGTGGCTTCAACAAGAAAACACATATTCTGGCCAAGTATCATCCCAAAAATTATGTGTTGCTTATAGCTATGGTAGGACATGACTATTGCTATCCTATCCATTAATGAGGGCATAATACACATTAAAAGACATCGGGATGGAAACGCCCGGGGATAGAGTTCCCTTGTTGCGCCTGCTTGAGATGCATCGTCAGTGCATAGTTATTGACCTGATCACAACAGAAAAGGGCAATCACTTTGTCATACATGAGAAATGGCATGAGGGAACTGAAGACTTTCACACTTCAAACATTTATATGCGGCATCTAAATACACATGAGTACAACTATCTCTTTAACAATAAAGTTTCTATGTTGGAAAGACAGAGATCGCGGCGGCGGGGGGGCCAGGTAGGGGTAAGGTTCCAAACCCCTTCGGCAGAAAATTACTATATACATACAAGGGGTTAAACTTATTTTTTATATATATTAGTACGTGCTGAATCCCTTTGGCTTCTTTGTGTACTTACTTGCCTGTTGATATTTTTGAATCACCCTAATGAAAATCCTGGTCCCGCCATTCCTCTTTCTATAGTTTGAAGCATGCTTGACAACCAGATTTTAGTCCTCATATCTCTTTTCTAATTTTTATCTTTGTTCCCATATAGTATAAAACATGTAATAAATTTGAAGAGGGTAATCTGACCTCAAGCGTTCTCAGCTGCTCCTGATACTGAGCCACCATCTGCTTCAGCTGATTCACCTCATTCCCTCTATCTTCAAACTCTTTCTGACGCTCATGTTGAACAGCAAATGCTCGCTTCAAAATATTATTTTCTTGTAGAAGATCTTCTACCTGCTGTTTGAGCATTATGTGTTCCTGAATAATTACATAACAATAAATGTATAGATATTTCACCTTGAGGAAGCGTAACTATAAATGTAGAGATATGGAATAACACTTCTTTTTCAGAAATGGCAAGTCTTTTGATGTCAAAAGCCAACACTAAGAAAGTCAGAGTACCATCTTTTAAGTCCACAAAATTTAAAGAGAATGAGGTAGAGGTGGCCTACCAAAATAAGATCATTAGCCTGGAATAACAGTGCATCTACAGCCCCAATCCTAACAAACACTGATATTTGGGGCTTGCTTGTTGGGGTGAGGGGAAAGGAGGGGAGAAGAGTAGCCATAAGGAAAGAACACTACTGATCTATACTAATAGCTAGACCATCAAACATTAATTCCTCGACCATTGAAACTTTTTTTTTTTTTTAAGAAAGGTAACAGAACCATCTAAACATCAATTGATGTTTTGCTTTACATTCTGCGTAAAACACTACTTGAATCTCATTGTGTGTCTGCTTTCCATATTTTTATGCAACAATTGATGTTGCTTCTCAACATCTACATCCTATTGAGGACCTCCAAAAAATACCGTGCCCATATCAAGTGAGAGACTGATGAAGCAAATAAAACAACAGATTACACCAGCTGAACCCAGTCATCAATGGCATGACAATAAAAATAGAAAAACAAAGAAGAAAACAGAGAGCAAAGTGTTCTCAGACGAGATAAAGTCAAACAGTTCTGAACTACCTGCTGGAAATTTCGAGCTGCTGCCTCTGTTGCACGGGCACAAATGGACTTCTCAAAGGCCTCAAGAGCTAGTGAAGCACGGGATTTAGCATCATCTATATTTGAGGCACTCGTCATCTCTCTAACAAACAGCTCCACCCATTCAGTACGCTCCATCCTGTACAGTTCTTTTGCTACAGATGAGCATGGTGTGGGCCCACCATTACCTGCACCAAAATGTGTAAGGGGACTACCAGTATAAAGAGACCCTGAGCTAGTGAACTTCAAAAACATCCCACAAATGTACTGATACACCAAAAGAAAAATGGTAAAAGTATCAACAGAAAGGGAGCTCAGGGGGACATCACTCATCATTTCAGTAAAAGCATGTAATAAGGCAATACCGGTCGCAGTTTTATTTCATTGTAGCAGCGGGTTAACTTCAGAACTTTTCAGGTCCCCCATCTTTCTCAACAGGGTCTCGAAGCACAAAATAAGTAGTGGAACATCCATGGCCTCAGCTCACTCAATTGAGAAAACAAGTGTCCGGGGCAAACACACGTTTCAGTCCGGTGTCAGGGTCTTACAGTAAGGCAATTTGGTGAAAGTAAAGTGCTTTAAAGAAACAAGACATTTCTCTTAAAATCAACTAAAGAGATAACTCATGACAACAAACCCATATTAATAAATGAACAACTATGTTGGGCTTCAAGGGACTCTGATTGCCATATCAACATTTTGACAAGTCAAATACAAGCAAAGAAAAGATATTTTAAAATAACTACTCATTATTTTCTTTACATTTCTATACAACCGCTTCTCCACCACAACCAAGAGTAAATAATTAAGTAATGCCTTAAATTCAATAAATATGCACCAAAGTCGGTAAGTAATAAAGTAGTGCAGAAATTTACCATAAACAACTGTGGAAGTACTAAATTTGTGAAACAGAATCGAGCAAATAAGTCAGAAAACGTTGACCACAGTCGACTAAATTCTCCAATTAAAGGGTGCAGAAAACACTAGCTACGTGACACTTCTGGTAAAAATGGTAAGCAGTTGTTAAGCCTGCACGAGATAAAAAATTGGCATAGAATTGTGATACACAAAAATAGCACGAGGAGTGCTCTGCCAGGATACTAACATACATTTTCAACCATGTGAAAAAAACAAACACACATCAGATTGGACAAGAAAGGAACAGGGTATTAGATTGATCAATGAAAACGTCACATAAATTCACTGGATAATGTATACTACAGTACTACTTAACAAACATCTAGAGGAAGCGAATTATAATTCATACAAACTACAAAAAAAATACAAAATAATTGACACGTGTATATAACTCGAGTCACATGATCACTTACCACAAGAAAAAAACAAAAAGAAGAGAAATCTCAATTGCACAATTATCTTGTTCTGCAATGATTTTTAGATAGCACATGATTATTGCACACAAACAAAGGATGTCACAAGAGAACCTACTTGAAGTCATTCCCCAAGTTCCAGTCAAAAAAGATTCGAAGAGGGAAAAAATGAAACATCGGAAATAAGAATCAAACTAAATACTGATGTTTACCTTGAGTTAAGATCGGAATGCCGTTGTCCTGGGTAGCATCAGATCTTCCTGGGAGGGGCCCCAAATTCTCAGCAGACCCCAAGCGAAGCTCATTTAATCTTTTGATGGCAGAATCCAGATCACCACATTCATCCAGAGCTCTCTCAAGCAACTAAAAAAAGTGCATCTCAAGGTTAAATTCTCCCTTTACAGGATAAAGAAAGTCTGATCAAGAAAAGCTATACAAAAATATGCCATACAATTAGATATCTAGATCATAGAAATGTAACCGGAAACTAAAACTAGCTTCTACAAATCAATCCTATCAAAACCTAAAACCAACAACCCCATAGATTACTCCCTCCGTTTCACAAAGAATGGTCTAGTTTGACTTGGCACGGAGTTTAAGAAAATAAAAAAGACTTTTGAATCTTATGGTCCTAAATTAAAGTTATGTCAAATGTACCAAATTGTCCTTTAATCTTGTGGTCTTAAACATGCCACGTGGAAAGCTGAAATTAAAATGTTACCAAAAAAAGAAAGAGGTCATTCTTTTTGAAACAGACTAAAAAGGAAATGAGGTCATTCTTTTTGAAACGAAGGGAGTATTTTTTTTAAAAAGTAGAACCACAAAATTAGATCCATCAATGATATCACTAGATGAAAACCATTAGACAACATACCATTTTTGGATCAATCGGAATGGATAGAAATCCACATAAAACAAAACAATGATTGTGAATTTCAAATCCACGTATCAATATTAGTAGAAGAAATTGGAAAAAACTTCTGAAAAAACTAGGAATCATCAATTGAAGAATAAGTAACAACTCTAGTAGGACTTAGATGAAATGTGTTTCTTAATAATTTATACCTACACTTTATAAGGTAACAAGGCTTTGGATTAGGCTAAAGTCAACATACAAATTGTAAATGACACCTATTAAGAATAAGCTGGAAAATGTGCACCTCTTTAGTTCTTTTATAAGTTCCTCTTTTTGGGGGTAAGAATTCTTTCAAAAGTTGAAAGGTATTTGGAGTATTGTAACAATAAGTTTTTGCAATATTTTTAGATACTACAAAACCTTATTACGTTACCAGAGCAAAGGCCTTTTTTCTCTCTTTGAGGAAGCACCGACCTTCACAAAACTAATGCTATGTCATTGGTGTTTGCAAAGATGTCCCTTTTTGTTCTTTATTAATCATACAATGTGTATTTGAAACTAGAGTTGGCGGGTGAGCAATTTCTTACAGGATTTCATCAATTCTAAAACACTAAACAAAAGATATAATGAACCTGATCGAGTGACTTCCATCATGGAATGTTCTAACACGGTACAAGTACAAGTTTTTACAGTTCTCCTTGCACAAGACAAATAGATCAAATAATAAGAAGACCACTAACTTCACTACAGTCTACAACTATTGTAGAAAATTCGCTCTCCCTTCCCCCTAATTCCCTTTCTTTTTTTTTGGTTAGAATCAGATGTTGAATGATTTCATGAAAGTTGTCCTTTCATGGTTTGGTCTTAGGAAAAAAACGACAAAAACTAATAATAAAGGAGATTACAACTCTTGCACTAATAACTTTACCGCCTAATTGTTCATATTGTCAACACACTATGTTGCTCGTACTCTTCAAAATCCTTGTCGCACTTGTGTTGACATGAGACGGTAGGGGTGTAATTGTGGATCCACACAAGATTCGGTCAACTTACCTTAGGTGCTTTGACTACATCTATGACCGAAAAGTACTGATTGATTGTCATCTATGACCATGAAGAATGTTTGCTATTATTTGAGATATTTTATTAATAAAAATGTCTCTCTTCCTTCACAAGGTAGAGGTAAAGTTGTGTAAACACCACCCTCCCCGTACCCCACTTGTGGGATCACACTGGGTTGTTATTGTATCTTATGACATAAGGAATTTAATTTTGTTAGTTTTAGTCAATAGCTTTGATTAATCAAGATATATACTTTACATACTTGTTTTTTATATGTTTTACTTGAGTCGAGCGTCAATGGGAAACACAACTTCCCTAACTTCACAAGGTAGGAAAAAGGTTGCATACACTCCACCCTCCTTAGACTCCACTTATGAGATTACACCAGGTATGGTGTTGTTGTTGAAGTTGTATGCTAGCACCCGTATCCACACTCAGATTCATTCCTTGAATCCTAAAATTTATGTGATGATGAATCATGAATCCAACCTTTGGATTTGTACATGTATTAGATACCCACACTCAAGTCAAGCAACTTAGGTCAAGCATAAAACTCTTTTGAATAAGACTCCCATGGTTATTTTACAATTTTCATACGAGACTTGTAGTCATCATTATTTTATTTTTTAGAATGGTGAAGTTTTTATACATAAAGTTGACTGCACAAGTTGTGTGGTCAAACCAAAACTTTTAGAGTTTCAAGGGGTATCCTACCTCCTCGCCTATAAAATTGTAATGTAATCTAAAACATTAAAAATATATTTTGCCTCTCCTATATATACTTGTTTACATCAAAAGTAATAAAGGACAAGACTTCATCTACAACGTCAGGATAGAGCATCCTTTATCTTCAAAGCATCTCTGATTTTTTCCTTCCCATATTCTCCAAATGCATGTTGGGACAATAATCCATCTCTTTCTGATGGGGCAATCTACCCTACTAAAACATCCAGTGTACTTTTTGGCATTACCTATCCAATTCCCCTATTTTTGATGAATATTTTCCACAATTTATCTACCCATTCGCAGTATAGAGAGAGACAGTTGATTGTCTCTGCTTGCTCCCCAATTAAATAACATCTGGAACATAGCCAATAACCCCTTCCAGTTAAGTTGACCTATATATGGACAGTCTTTTATGCCAGTAACCAAGTAAAGCAACTATTTACCAACTCACGTACACCTCGACTATTCCACTGATTGCTTGTTATCTCCCGCCAGCAAAGATACCGTGTAATTCTATCTACCAAAGCTTAGGCAAATGGGATGAAATCACTATGGACTCGAACCCTGATCTTCTATGGTTTTCATCCACCGTTAGGCCACACCCTTGGGTGTCAAGATGCATTTTTCCTTCTGATGTTGCCCTCCATTCCCTCTTACTTACCTTCTTCACTATTCCATCATAGAAACATGAAACTCCAAATGGGTTTTTTGAAATAAACACCCATAAGACCAAAGATACCTCACATGGAAAAGTTGTGAAAAGAAAGCATAATAGTGACTAGAGTTTTTACCAACTAATATAAGATTAAACTAGTAATCATCGTAATGCCAATCTTAAAGGGGAAGCACCCACCACAAATACAAGAAGATCAGAAGTACTATCAACCTAATTGGCATGATTGCAAGTTGCAACTATAATCTAATTTTAGATGATGCATATCTATTTAATTTCCTAAAAATAAGAATTTCCTATAAATAGGCCAAGCAATGTGTTGGCAAGGCAGCCACAACAAGATAAATTTGATGATTTGCCTTGTAAATTGTAGAAGTTAAAATTATTGGAGAATTAGTTAAGTGCATACAAGTGAGTTCCTTACTTGATCTTTATTAGAAATAGATGTGCTGGTACTAAAAGTGGAAGAATTTCCTTTACACCATGCACCAAGTTTACTTATTTTTTTAATTTATTATTACTGATTTTTTTAAACTATAATAATAATAATAATAAAAAAAAAATGAAATTTCAAGGAAAGAGAACACATGTATCCATACCAATAAGCAATTGTGTTTTCTATTATCAGTAAATAATCATAGATTGATATATTGTTACGCTAAGGATAAGTTGTGAACTCGAACTAATAATACCAATTAAATATGGTCAAACAGGCAAGATTATAATTTATTAATATCGTCCGCGCATAATGCGGGTTCTGATACCAGTTGAATTAAAACATAAGGGAATTTGAAATGGAGGTTGTTATTGCGCCTCAGAATCAAAACTGTTGAACTATGAGAATTTTTGAGAGCACCCAACGGTGTGGGCTAGTGGTCAATGAAGTGGTTGAGAACCCTAAGGTCTCAGGTTCAAAACTTAGCGGAGACAAAAATACACTAGGTGATTCCTAAGTTGAGCGGACTCTTCACTTTTGATGCCACACCCTTGTTGGATTCTCCAAAAGTAAAGTACTTTTGGAGAATTCGACACGCATCCATTGATTATTCTCATCTTTCCTAGCCTTGGTGGACAGAGTTACATGGTATATGTTGCTGGTGGGAGGTGAAAGATATCCCGTGGAATTAGTCGAGGTGCGCGAAAGTAGGCCCGGACACCAAGGTCATAAAAAATAGGATTGTCGAGTAATTATCCAAGAAAAATGATGTTGAGTACACTTACTTCAACTGCATAACTGTTTTTTATAAGTTCAACAGCATAATTGTGTAACTTATGACCAACGTTACATTTCACTAGTTCAGAATTTAGGAAATTGAATCAGCATTGAAGTGCTCCCTCTTTTTTTGATAGAGCATCCGAAAAATGCTCCACTCTCTCTAGCAAAATCAAAGCTCACATGTAACATTTCTATCACATCAAAAGCTAAATCAAACGGAATAACTATATATACAATCAACCCTATTTTGTCAGCCAACTAAACCTTTCAGGCCTCATACTACAAATTAAACAAAGAAAGTTCCAACTAGAGGATTCCAAACCACAAGCTGAAACCCAAATGAATGGCAGTGTAATTGTTGAATCACTTAATAAAGGGATTGCAAACAAGGGAGTCTGGTCCAAATGAATTTGCACCTCCTAGAAACTTTAAAAAATTCATTGTAATTATCACATGAGCTCTCTTTGTCTTTTAAACATTTCCAATCCAAAACAACAATAAAGATAGTCAAAGATGACCAAAATTCCAATAAAGAACTTCTAAAAGAATTAAAGAGGTGCACATTTTCCAACTTATTCTTGATGGGTGTCATTTATAATTTGTATGTTGACGTTAACCTAATCCAAAGCCTTGTTACCTTATAGAGTGTAGGTATAAATTATTGAGGAACACATTTCATCTGATTCCTACTAGAGTCGTTACTTTTTCTTCAATCGATGATTCCTAGCTTTTTTGGAAATTCTTTCCAATTTCTTCTACTAATATTGATACTTGGATTTGAAATTCACAATCATTGTTTTGTTTTAAGGGGATTTCTATCCATTCCGATTGATCCAAAAATGGTATGTTGTCCGATGGTTTTCATTTAGTGATATCATTGATGGATCTAACTTTGTGGTTCTATTTTTTTTTAAAAAAAAACCTATGAGGTTGTTGGTTTTAGGTTTTGATAGCGTTGATTTGTAGAAGCTAGCTTTAGTTCCTGCCCACATTTCTATGATCTAGATATCCGGTTCTATGGCATAATTTCCTACAACTTTTCTTGATCAGACTTTTTTTACCATGAAAAGGCTAGAATTTAACCTAGAGATGCACTCCATTGCAAAGAAAGGATATTTACAGCCAAAATTCCAAAACAATCAAAGAAAAAAACTGTTCGTACAAATGAATTGCACTGAGAAATACTTAATGACCTTGGAACTCCCAAAATTTCACTAAAAAACTATCACCTGCCAAATCAAAAGCTAAATCAAATAGAATAACTATACATACAATCAATCCTCTTTTATGTTCCACGTAGAGGTTTCCAAGCCAAAACGCTGAAACTCGAATGAATTGCACTGTAATTACTGAATCACTTAGAAAAGGGATTTCAAATAAGGAAACCTGTCTGGTCCAAATGAATTTGCACCTCCTATAAACTTTTAAAAATTCATTGTAATCATCAAATGAGCATTCTTTTCTTTATCTGTCTTTTCAACATTTCCAGTCCAGTACAACAAATAAAGATAAACAGAGTGATTTCTTGTACAGCTCAAACTTCCAAAACAAAAAATTACTCTAATTAATCAAATATTTTTGTCTATATCAGCGAATGAGCAAAAACCGATATGTGACTATCGATTGCCGCGAACAGAGTCTGACAGAAACAAACAGAAATTCCAAACAAATAATCACTCTAAAATCATTAAATTACTTTAATTTAAAATAAAAAAAAGAAAAAGGAAACCTGTTTGTCCATATCAGGGAACACCGATATGAGATGATCGATCACCGACGGAGTCGAGAAGGATGGCGGCGGAGAAAACGAAGACGGAGAACAACGGATCCTCTTCGGGACCGGCGGCGGAGACGGCGATGACTGCAAATCTTCAAAAAAATTGGATCTCTTACCGCACACCACAGCAGACATGTTGCGCCAAAAAATCAAATTCCCCTCAACAACAACAATTCTTCTCCCACCGCCTCGCTCATGCAGATTCCAAATATACCAATTCCAAAAACCACAAAAAATTTTAAAAAATCAGATTTTTCTCCGATTCTTCTCAAATTCCTCCCAACAACAACAAAAAATAAAAAAAATCAGATTTCTCTCCGATTGTTCCAATGTATATAAAAAATTTATCTGTATGAATACATTATTAAAAATAATTAGGTTTTTTATTTCTTTATCGCCTCTTTTTTTTTTTATGAGATAAAGATAGGTTTTGTAATAGCTTTTGGAAGCAAAAAAATAATCTGAAAATAGCAAAGTAAGATAAAATAACAAGGAGTTTCAGTATATTATGGTGAAGGACAAGTAATAAGATGACACGTGTTATGTGGTAATGACGTGGAGACATATGATTTGTTGTTTGTTTTTTACGTCACGCTTTTATACTGTTTCGCTGCGTTTTATAATTAGCTTTGGTAGTTGAACGACAAGCGGTGGCTTCCTTATTTGGTAAAGCTAGTGTGTAAGGTGAGGCATTTATAATTGGGAAAAAAAACCAAAATAGTCTTAACTATTATTTTGAATTTAAGGAGCTGGAGTTTATTTGGTTGTAGGGAAGAATATTTGAAATCATGTTATGATTTCAGAAGTAAAAATAAATTAGAAAACATGTTATTAGATGGGGTAAAATTTCGACTCAACAGTTAGACGAATTAATATATGATACATGGTGAGAAGAAGACATATTAATCGTGATGTCTTGAGGATGCCCTCGGATCAAATGTTTGATTGTGTCTGGTAAGGTTTGTCTTGTTTGCAGAGACCTGAAATGGAACCAGGGTCAAGTCAATGACCAGTTAGGATAAGCTCATAGTACAATCGTTACGTAAGAATCTACGATTCTATATTTTAGTTGCACACTCTATGATGTAATATTAAAATACAAATTACTATAGGTGTGAATTTCACGCAAGGTAATTATCTAGAGTTTAGTTTACATATATATTCAACCCCTTGTTTGTATCTCATTTCAATATTCTCCACTCACAACCCATTACTCTTAATAACTATAAAGGAATATATAGTTCCCAAACTCTTAAATTACTTATACACTCTATTGTGTATTAAGGTGTGCATTACTAATACATAAAAATATTAGTGATGCAAGGGCTTTTAATGTATGCATTAACATTTCCATACCCCTTTCTTACCATAGAGCCGTCAATCAATTTGTTAGGGGTTCACTAGTATATATATATTTAATTTTCTAAACAAAAAAACTATTGGTTCGTCCGAAACCACGAACCCACACTTAGCTCTGCCCCAACTCTGATGATATAAAGGATGAATAAATAGTGGTTTAGTGAATACAACAAGGGAGGAGTGGATAAATAGGTTGAGTTGTGGGTCCGATCACATTAAAAATATAGAAAAAATTACTTGGATGAGTATCTTTTAATAAATAATTATTGATTTTAGCGATATTTTTTTATTTATTACCATTTATAGCAATACACATCAAAACTATGTTAAATCTGCAATATGTATTAAAATTGAATTATGTATGCAATATATATGTATTATAAC
Source organism: Solanum tuberosum (assembly GCF_000226075.1). Taxonomy (NCBI): domain Eukaryota; kingdom Viridiplantae; phylum Streptophyta; class Magnoliopsida; order Solanales; family Solanaceae; genus Solanum; species Solanum tuberosum. The sequence goes on along the minus strand of NW_006239194.1, from coordinate 479,251 downwards.
TGTTTTTCTTAAATAGATTATGTTTGTTTGGTAAGAAATTGACACATTGTATTATAAGTGTATTAAAATGTGTGATAAATGTATAATCCATCAATAAAACTTGTATTATAGTATGTGAATAATAAATTGTTCTTTGTAATATATATTAAAATTGTATTATAAATATATTAAAGGTGATCAAGAGAAAAAAAATATTATTGCTAAAGATAGTAAACATTTTTTTTAATATAGTATATTTATGTAAGTATCCCAATTATATTGGGTTCGATCCAATTTAAATAAACATTTGCATCCAATTTGTATAGTGTCCCTAAGAAATTAAGTACTACTTATATAGTGCTTATGTATTAAACCATCACTCCAAACTAAGCTTATATTACCCGCGGGAGATTATAATCCCATTGCCAAAATTCCTCACTAATGGCATTAAAACAACTTTTATTTCTACACAATCCATACATTCCATCGCCGGCGTCGTGTTCCTCTCGCCGGAAAAATGCATCGGCAGCTACTTCTTCGACTAGCAATTCAATACTTCAACACCCGATGTTATTGTCGAAGGACATTGACAAATTCAAACCACTGGATTTCCCTAAGAACTCCACCAGGAAGTTGAATCGCTCTGTTACTACTATCAGATCTCAATTGAATTTTCCCATTATTTCTCCGCAAGATCAATGGGGAACTTGGACTGTTCTCTTCGCTACCGGCGCTTTTGGCATTTGGTAATCAACTCACTCATCCATGTGTGTGTATTATTCCTGTCCAATTTGTGTTACATTTTTTGTTTTTTCGAGATTTGAACTATGTGAACTTTAACCTAACATTTTAAGTATATTTTTTCATCTTTTCGCAACTTACAAATGAGATTTTTGAATCCTGTGATCTTAGATTTTTGGGGTCCTAAACTTGCAATATTGGAATTGGAAAACTTAGCAAATCGAAAAATGCACTCTTTTTGGAACAGATCAAAATGGAAAGTAAGACACTAGGAGTGGGAGTAATATTTATGGTATAGTTTTTTGAGAGGCACAAGAGCTAACAAAGAGTATTTATATTTGACTGCCTTAAAGCAATGGGGGGATTGAATTGAAAAGGCCCCTTAATATAGATAGTGTGTTGCCTATGTTTTTTCTGAAATGACTAATAAGTGCAAGTTCTAGTTAATGACCTGAAAGAAGTCACTAGCTTCTTGCTATTGAGCGTGGCTTAGCCTTAGTTTACAAGGAAGTTTTTTGGTACTTAGGATTTTAATTTTAAAATATTGAGATGATCTAATACAACTTAGGTTCAAAGATAACGAAAAGTGCCACAGAAGTTGGGACAGAGAGAGTACTTTTTTTTACAATCATGGACGAAAGACTTGAAGTTTCAGATTTTATAGTTATATGCAGCTTGTTCTTATGAAAATTGAAGGTCGGAGAAGACCAAGGTTGGGGCTGCACTAAGTGGTTCACTAGTAAGTGTACTGGTTGGTCTAGCAGCAAGTAACTTGGGCATTATAGCTAGTGAAGCTCCAGCATATAAAATCGTGACAGGATTCTTGCTTCCACTTGCTGTTCCCTTGCTGTTGTTTAGAGCTGATATGCGTAGAGTATTGAAGTCCACTGGAACACTGCTCTTGGCCTTTTTGCTTGGATCAGGTAATGGCCTGCTTCATATTTTCAGAACAACTTATGGCATATCTGCTGGAATGATCAGTTCAAATTTTATCCTTAGAATGGTTCACAGACTTGTTTATTCTTTCTTTCAATAGCTAAATGAGGATAGGAAACAAGAGCAAGGCTTATAAATAGGGTAGAATCTATAAAGGATATATATCAAATCCAGTAAACTTCTTTCCCTTGTATTTTTCGTCCAAAAAAGAGGAAACAAGGGAAGTCCTTCTCCTCCATCAAATCTCCCTCCCTCTATACAAAATACAACTTTGATGTCTAGTTTTGTTCATTAACACATTAGAATTTAGTTAATTCTACCAGGAAAATGATATTGTCAATAATCTTCAGTAACACTTAAAGTTAAAGCAATGTGATGTTAGGTTTGTCTACTACATCTACAATTTGAAAGGCTTCTCTCTGAAGTCCAGGAAACCTAACCTCTATAACATAAATCAGTTGATGCTTACTACCAGAGATACTGAAATATCTTACGTATATGCTGGGTAACGTTGTAATCAATGGTATCATTTCAACAGGTATGGGAACCAAACACTATATCCCATTGAAAAGCAGATTTGCCTTATGACCTTGTGTCTGGTATGCCAATAAACCAAGCTTCCATCTTTTTCAGCATTCTTCATGTTGCTTATACATAACGCAAATTTCTCCTTAAATATTTATGCGTCTTTAAAGATCTCTGTTAAGAACTTGGCACAGTTCTTAGATTAGTTTGGAAAAAGCTAACATGAGGACACTTGCCAGTTAAAAAGTACTAGAAGCTACAGGTTGTTATTTATGCGGAGAAAGGATGAAATAATCTGCTCCCAAGATACTAGCTTAGAACACGAGATTCATCAACCTGATGCTACTTGACAAAAAGAGGGGAGTTAGACTTTGTTGCAAAATTTTGGTGCTTTACTCTTTTCTATTGATCAGGTAGATCTTATTGAACTGGCTAGTACCATGCAGGTAATAGGTAATTACAAATTTTGAGTATTCTACTCTTACCAGCATTTTTGATAAGTTTAACTAGAGCAATCAGATTTCCTTCTGTGAACAGACCATCATCCTTGTGCTATTCCACTTTGCTGGGTTCACCTTACTTATTTTGGATTATACTTATGTGGGACAGTGAAACATAGAGGTCCCCAGAGCCAAGTGAAGTGGAGCGCTTTAAGGCCTCCTACGGTAATGAAAATTATCATATATCCTTAAATCTTTTCGGAAAAAAATAATCAAAAATCAAAATATCTGACATCTTTTTGGTATAATTGTGATGCCTAACTTCTGACTAGACTATGTAATTTTGTTATTTTCATCGTCTGAATATCGAGAAGCACAGATATATCAGTCGTCACAACCCATTTTCATGAGCCGCGACAGGTACCTAACAAGCTGCTGCCCACTAGCCGAACCACTACTATTCACTCTTTCATATACGATTAAACCAAAATGGAAGCATACTCTAGATGAGAGACTAGATCTTAACAACATAAGTAAAAATAGTCGATACACAATCTAGAACCAACCATAACCCAACAGACACAGTCAAGGGGCATCTAATAGAATCCGGGTGCAAAAGATCTAGGGATGCAATCCAAAAACAGAAATGTAATGAAATAAATTAGACAAACGCCAGCACGAACAGATGTGGTCGGCTCAGCTGAAGCTCCGGACGGCGAATGCCTTGAAGTAGATCAAGTATGTATTGGGATAGCGAATCTGCATAGAGCAGTAGGTATGAGTATGAGTCACAAGGACCCAGTAAGATCATCGATCCGCTCCTCCCTCATACCCCGATGAGCAAGTCTTCAACAATAGAATGCATGAAAGAAAATAGTGCACATCTCAGTCTATAAATAACCATAGCAGGTATCTAATGATATCAAGCACGTATGTACACTAGGCCCTCATGGTTGGGAGCACTAGACTAATCCATAAGCCCTGTGCAGATAGGACTGCTTGACCAAAAGCATAGGCACCCGTCGATAGGACGGGAGAAGGCTAGATCAAAATTTGTTTCAAGTTTCTAGGACTAGCTAAGAGCACGATGCACACTGTACCAGTGGAAAATCTGCACTAGTGCCGAAACACCGCTGAACCCCTCGGGTCCCAAACCGAACTTTACAACAAGTCCTAAAACATCATATGAACCCACTGGAAGTATCAAATCAAGGAATAGGGTGCTAATACTCAAAAGTCAAAACAAGGGGTTGGGTTGTTACATATAGTTTCTCTCCTCAAGAGCTGTAGTTTTTTCTGTTTCCTAATTGGTTCTTTTCCTTTTTGCTTTGACAGTTGCAACTACTATTGGGACTGTGGTGGCTTTTTGCATAGTTCCGATGCGATCACTTGGTCAAGATGGCTGGAAGATAGCTGCCGCTCTTATGGGAAGACACATAGGTGGAGGTAAATTCATAGACTCTTGTTTGCTCTGTGGTCTTGTACAATTTTTATTTAGGATCATCCTTTTACATCTGTATTTTCCAATCCTCCTTATGCAAGCTTTTTCTCACTAACTTTCGTGACAAAGCACTATACCTTGATCCTGGAGTTCCTGTAAATCCAAAGTGTTGAAAAAACAACCAGTTGGCTTCTCATGGGTGTATGATCTGTTAATGGTTGACATGGATTTAAGTTTCAAATCTTCTTTTATAATGAATGTCAACACTGCAACCTACTTTATAATTGGAGGTTGTAAGTGTCACATTGAGCATGAGCGGTATCTTTTCCGATTGATACTCCTAGAAGGTTACCTGTGACATTTCAGTAACATTTCTTCTAATTGTTGGTCTGAAATAGATTTTTTTTTTTATCTTCTTGAGCATTCATGAAACTTAGTTGGGAACATTGTACAATCTAAAGATGATGTCAGTTTCAACTTTGGATCTTTATACTTGATTCAGAAACGGTTCTGTTCTCGGTTTCAAGTTGGTAGCCTCGTCTAGCTTGTTTTAGAATATATTCTAACCTCTTTATTGATAAAGACTTTTATAACATCTTGCTGCCTCTTTAAAAACAAAGACCCAATGTATCCACATAAAAGAAAATTCTATTTCATCATGAAAGTTACTCTTTGACAGCCTTTTACAGTAGTTGACGTAGCTAATGGAGGATAAAAAAACTGTGGGAAATATAGCAAACTTGACGCCATTTAATGATGTCTGACTCAGTGATTGTGATGGTTATTATTTTTCTCTGGAAGACAGTTATTCTACATACTGAGTTATCTACAATTTGACATTTTGTTCATTCATTTTATCAATGACTGAAAAGATTGCCAACTCTCTTTCAGCTGTCAACTATGTGGCTATTTCTGAAGCTCTGCAGACATCACCATCAGTTGTTGCTTCTGGATTGGCTGCTGATAATCTTATTTGTGCAGTATACTTCACAACATTGTTTGCATTGACTTCTAAAATACCTGCTGAGGCTACTCAATCTGCCACTGGTACGTACACCAGTTCAAATGATGAAATATTCCTTCACCTGCTAATTATTGTTTTCTATTTGCTGTTCCATCGCTGTCATAATAGTAAAGTTTAAAATGCCTGGAACTCTTTATGAATCTTCAGAATAAAAAACTCAAATCAAAGACACTTGATGTATGGTTATGTTGAAATTTTATTCCCTTTCCAAGTAGTAGAATGATTTGTTATTTATCTGAAATACCTATTAGCCTAGTAGGAAATTTGTACAAGATTATTGCGAAGGTACTGACAGAGAGACTGAAGAAGGTTATCCAAAAGTTGGTTGACAATCAACAATTGTCCTTCAAAGGTAGACATTATGAATGCTGCATTCATAGCAACATTTTGAGAGGAAATCCAGGGATCTTATGCAAATTAGACATTGAAAAGGCTTTTGATTGTATTAACTAGGACTTCTTTTTTAAAATCTTGAAGGACATAAGGTTTTGCAGCAAATGGATAAGGTGGATTCCTTTAACGCTGGTACAATCACAAAGAGATTAAGGCAAGGTGATCATTCATCAGGGAAAGATTTATATGATAAAGAGGGCAAATCTCAGGGGACATTTGAAGGATTTCAGGGTGCTGAACAATGAGAAGAGCAGCCTGGAGATTACACATCTTCTACATGCTGATGACTCATTGATTTTCTGTGATGCTGAAGTGGAACTGGTTAGACACCTGAGGCTGATTCTTTCCGTCTTTGAAGCCGTTATTCATTTTTAGTCTTCGTGTGAACCAGGGGAAATCTCAGATTTTCTCAGTCAATGAAACCCCTAAGCAAGATGATAGACTGCTCTGGGGAAGAATCAATAAAGGGATTTTCTCTGATACTTGGCACTGAAGCATATCTGGAGGGTAAATACCCTTCAAAGTAGCTTGTTTTTCGCTGGCTAGTGGTAAAAGAGGTTGTGTTGACACGTGATAACCTTATGAACAGAGGAACTCAGCTGTGCTCAAGGTGTTTTTTGTGTGGAAGAGAGGATGGAACAAATATCCACCTCTTTTTGTACTGTCATGTTACCAACAGATAGTGGAAACTCTTGCAGAGTATGAAAGGTCTGAGTTGGAAAACGCCCAAGTAGACTGCTGAAATGTTAGCATGATCCAGGAGATGTGATGAGGCAGAAAAAAAGGGTGGGAGTAGCATCCCAGCCTGCATCTAGTGGACATATGGAGGATAGAAACTCAAGGTGTTATGAATATATAGTTAACTATGAGCAGAAGATAAAGATGAATTGTACAAAAAAAAATTGATAACCGTAGTGTCCGGGCCAGCTTGCGCGCACCTCGACTAATTCCACGGGATACCTGCCACCTCCCACCACGAACATGTAGCAAGAGGTACCGGGTAACTCTGTCCACCGACAGATGGGAAAAATCACCTAGTGTTGAGCGTGGAAATCTGGGATTTCAATGTAGCAAAGTTATGGCTGCCAACAAGCTTTATTGGCCGCTGCAACACAGGATTAAACTGAACAACAACGTTAGAGTTGCTGCAAGTGGTGGAGTCCGCATTCCATATGTTCTCAGGCATGTTAAGAGTGAGTCTGTGGTGGTAGTCAGAGGATAGAAAAAAAAACTCGGGAGGGTTAAGACTTGAGCTCTGATACCATATAATTAATTGAGCAAGATGAAGCAAAAGATGAAAAAAATTGATATGTATACACAAAGAAATAACAGTCTCTGTGAGAGACCTCCTCCTACGGTGGAACCTAACCTGAGATCAAGGAAATAAAATATTGAACTCCTAAAATAGTGGAAACATAATAACAACCTATGCAGTAAAATAAAGTAGTAACAGTAAGGAATACCGAAGAAGCAGTAGTTAACAATGTTCTAATAGTTTTTGCCTCTGCTGGGATTTAAACCTGAGACCTCATGGTTCCCCAAGCTTTTTGTAGAAGATGAATTGTATATTTTTATTTCACTTTTGGTGTAACAAAGCTTTTGTAGAAGATATGAATTCTCTGATATACATCATTGGAGCCATGTAACAGGCACGAGGCTATGTTTTTTATTCTTTTGCATTGCAACTTTTGTGTTCTTTGTGCTAAGAGTTATTTATGAAAAATTCTGTTACCTTTTCCAAAAATATATAAAAAATACGTGGAACTCTTTTCAGATGACAAGGTTGACTCAGAATCTGGCAACAAGCTACCTGTACTGCAGACTGCTACTGCTCTTGCTGTGTCCTTTGCTATATGCAAAGCTGGAGAACTTTTGACTAAGCATTTTGGTATTCAAGGAGGTCTACTTCCCACTATTACAGCTATTGTTGTCATTCTAGCAACTTCATTTCCCAGTCAATTTGCCTACCTTGCGCCGTCTGGTGAAGCTATGGCACTGATACTGATGCAGGTTAGTTCCTACAATATACCTTCTCAAATAAAAGTTCCCACAATATTTATATGTGGATGTAAAATGCTATTTGAACGTTGTCAGACTTCACTTTTTTTTTAACTTTACATGTTCTACCAAGTATAAGTAAATTCAAATATCTGCCTTGAGTTTCTTGCACTGCTAAACTGTAATGAACACAAACTTAGACACTCTTTTTCATACCCTATTTAATTAATTTCTTCGATGTTGCATGTTTTTGCCCAGAGTAACCTAAACCTATTGTGTGTATAATTTGCGCAATGAAGACAAAGCTGCAAGAGCACACCATAGACATTTAAGATTAATTCAGGATGGCACTTTTAACTATATTGGTCTGTGGATGGCCTTGGTGGCACATGTAAATCTAAATTAGAGCCTATTTGGATTGGCTTATTTTAGGTGCTTTTAAGCAGTCTTGTAGTGTTGACGAAATTTTTTAGAAGTGCTTTTAAGCAGTTGTATTTAAGCTAAAATAACAAAAATAAGTCATAAGTTAAAAGCCCATCCAAACAGGCTCTTTTAGATAAGTTTGAGAAACTTAGTTCCAACGTTTAAAATAACTGCATTTGTAAGTTCGCACGGTTCTCTTACAGATTTATGTTCATAGAGAGAAAAATCTGAATCTGTTATTTAGAAAAGGGAAATCCAAACTTACCCTTATGGTTTGCGATCACATTTTCCCTTCGTGTAAAACAATTTTTTCTCTATGTTTATAGTAGCACAAACTTTTTCCTTGTAGTATTTTGCGGCAAAGATTGATCTAACTTGTTCTCTTATCATCTTGTGTAATAGGTATTTTTTACATTCATTGGTGCCAGTGGTGGTAGCATATCAAACGTTCTCAATACCGCGCCCAGTATATTTCTGTTTGCATTTATCCAGATTGCAGTCCATCTGGCCGTGATACTTGGAGTTGGGAAACTGCTCCAACTTGAACTGAAAGAATTGCTTATAGCATCAAATGCAAACGTAGGAGGCCCGACAACAGCTTGTGGAATGGCCACCGCCAAAGGGTGGATTTCCATGGTTGTTCCGGGCATTCTTGCTGGTATTTTTGGCATCGCGATTGCAACTTTTCTTGGTATTGCTTTTGGACAGGCCGTCCTTAAATTCATGTAAGTTTGGACTGTGTGGACTTGGTGAAGTGCATCTAGTTCTTCATAAATAATACTAGTTGCACAAGTTATGCAGGAATGTGTATTCAAATTTGTAATATATCAAACTAAACATTCAACAAGAAATGGTTCTTGTATTATAGTCCTTACCTTACGAATCTCTATTACAATTCTTGCATTATTTGTCCTTGCCTAACTTGTCTCTAAATCATCAATTTTTCGTGTTTCGGTTGGTCAAAATTTTGGGAATCTTTTTTTTCTGGAAAAACAAATTTCTTGAAAAATGAGGGAATATGTCTTATCCAGTGAAAATAGGAAACATAAGTTTCATTAGTGACATTTTATATTGATTGTAATTTTAGTGAACTTTACGTATAAATTCATATTCTTAGATTTCACTATTTAGTCAAGGAAGCATATAAATATCATAGCATATATTCTTTTAGAGAATATATATATATATATATATATATATATATA
>NW_006239194.1:464914-469767 GCF_000226075.1 Solanum tuberosum | reverse complement strand
TCATATCTATGTAAAAATAGATAATATGTAAGCTTATATATAGTACTTTTAAGTTATATAATTTTATATAGAATATCAAAATATGAATTCTTGGAACTGAGTACAATAACTATTTTCTGCACAATGAATATACCTACTATATGTGTATACGTTCAATATAATCGGAGACAATAATTTTGCAGAAACATAAACAACAGAGTTTAAAACATGTACTCAAAAGCAACAATTAATATCATAAGTATAAATTAATGACTGTAAAAAACATACCAGGATATGTAAAAATAGAATGAAATAGAAACGAAGAAATCGAGTCCACTAAATGCACAGTGTCCCCTTAAAAAAATTATTCCCTCTAATACCTGAGGTTTAAAGAATTAGATCCTCGCAGGATGGAACAATTTTATTCACCAACGTATTGATACAAATACAATGGTGTCAGTACGCCACTCAACAGAAGCAAAGTCCACGAATATTTAATTGTGCAGAAGAAGAATAAGAAAAAGTTCAAAATTTTCTTTGTTTTAAAATGAGAGGAAATCTCTCTATTTATAGACAACAAAGGATAGTGTGAACAAATGCTTATTGTACCTTATCGAAAAGGTCACAACCCTTCAGAAAGGTCACAACCTTTCATAAACGTCACAACCTCCCTTCGGAAATGCCACAACCTTTCATAAACGTCACAACATTTCATAAAAGTGGAAACTCTTCATAAAATTCCCAACTCTTTGGAAAGTTACAACCCTTCGAAAAGGTCACAATCTTTCATAAAAGTTGCAATTTTTCATAAAATTCACAACTCTTTATAAAAGTCACAAGTTTTTATGAAAGGGAAGGCTATATTTGAAAATAAATAATTTAAAAGGAAATTCTGATTTGTGGTGCCGCTACGTAGGTGGGCATAGGGTTCTTTTATATATATATATATATGATACCTAGCATAATTATTCCAAAATAAATGTCATGCACCACTTGAGCAGCATATCGCATCAACGTTGAACTAACTTTTTTTTTTCCTAAAGGAGTTGACATTTATTTTGGAATATATATATGATACCTAGCATAATTAATCCAAAATAAATGTCAACTCCTTTAGGAAAAAAAAAAAGTTAGTTCAACGTTGATGCGATATGCTGCTCAAGTGGTGCATGAGTTAAGTAACTATACAATGGGTTGCCAGAGCAAAATTTTGGTCTTTTTGAATTTCTGATTGAACAGAGGTGAATTTAGAATTTTAAAACAATGGGTGTATTATTACTTTTTAAGATAATTCATAGCAAAATATTGGTCTTTTTGAATTACTGAATGACAGAGGCGGATTCAGGATTTTAAGATGACGGGTGTACTATTATTTTTTAAGATGATTCATAGCAAAAATGTGGTCATTTTAAAGTACTAACTGACAGAAGCAAATTCAGAATTTTAAGACGACGGGTGTACTGTTGCTTTTTAAGATAACCCATAGCAAATTTTGGACTTTTTGAATTACTGACTATTGACAGAGGCAAATTCAGGAATTTAAGATGGCAGTTGTACTATTACATTTTAAGATAAGATGTAAAATTTTATTTAAACAATAACTTGACGAGCAAAAGATAAATAATTACATTAACACAATTTTTTTTTTATCAATTCACATGGTTCACCTCCCCTCCACCCCATCCCACTCCCACTCTTTGCTTAGGTCCATTCCTCCCTTATCATTTATTGAGGTTCAGGCTTTAGGTCCTCAACTTCGATCCGAGATCCGAGACCAACCTTGACTCAGGACTACATAATTTGTCATACTCACTTTCCATATTCTAGCTCCACCCCAAAATTCATCTAGCATGCAAATATTTATAACTAGAATTAACTTTATCGTATTGGTTGTATATATATTTTTTAAGTTCATCACCTAAACTTGATAGACAATAACAAATAACTCAATCTTGATATAATAACGTGTCAAAAATAGAGAGGGGAATCTTTATACTGATGAAATTACACAAGTATTGTAAAAAAAAAAGTCTTTAAACTATCTATGTATATTATTTAAAAATATAGTAACTATATTTGGCAATTGAAAACTTTGAGAATATGATCTCCTATAATCATGGGTGGCTATAATAAATTGGTGGTCTAAAGTCAAATTCATATGGAGGCTTTAACTTTTAATATATATATAAAAAAAAATTATTAGAAAAAGTTTTCCTTTAACAAATTTTAAGTAACTTCAATTCAAATTAGTGAAAACTCCAACGAATATTCATACTACCATGTGAAAAAACCAAAAATAACTCAAAATGCAGCAAACATTTTCTCATGAACCAATTATATAGAGTAGTACTAGCTAACTTTATACCTCAAAAAGTGAGTTATCTTGTTTGATATCTATATTATCTTTAAAACTTCATTCCTTTAAATTGCCAATGTTAAAATTCTTGTCTTGGTGAAGCTAGAATTTTTACAAAGTAATTGAATTAATGTATAGTGTATATGTAAATAAAAAGAAAAAAATTATATAAACAATGTAATTTTTCTACGAAAGAATATCGACTAGTGGCATTGCTACATGTATTCAAAGAATGTTAATTCACATTCTTTCGTACAAAAGTTATACTTTATAGCTTAATTAAATTCTTTTTACATATATACTACTATATATTTATTTTCTTTGGGCCTTTTTATGAGTTTACTTTTTATATTATAAATTTCTTTGTGAAAATTCTAACTTTACTATTAATATCAATTAACTCCCCTTAAATAAAAATAGCTCGGCACCGAATAGATGGGACCCAAAAAGTTGGTAGTGGAAATGGGCATCAACTTTATTTCCAACAATGCATGGTCAAGTTGCAGGTAGGGTACAACAAAATAATGAAAAGAATAGGATCTTATTACTTTGCTTTTATATTTTTTTTATTATATAAAAGCATCAAGAATGTACAAATTTGATTTGTTTATATTGGTTAGTGAAAATGAGCCCTACCAATCTCACATCTTTGTCCCCTCTTGTCCCCTTTATTTTTTTGAATAAATAAAGTCACCTTTAGGTGAGAGAACAAAAAGAGATCTCCACATAAATTATATAAAATAAAAATAAATGTTTCTTATATTTATTTATTAATTAACTAATTACTCCGTGTCTTGAATTATTTGTCATTTTTCTCTTTTATACACTCCTTAAAAACATATTAGGAGGAATTTTAATTATTTTATCCTTAATTATGTTTTAAGAAATAAGCTTATTTTATATAATATTTAATTTATCTATGTATCATATCCCTATAATTATAATGTTTGTTGTTTTCAAGAATAATTACTACTAAGAGTAATATGAAAATAAATAAATAAATTTTACATTAAAATTTTAAAATGATAAATAATTTGAGATAATTATTTTAAAAATTCACGATAGTTAATTTGAGACAGAGGCAGTAATCTTTTTGAGGAGACATATAAAATGCTAGCCAAGATTTGCACTCAAAGTGCCCTTGACCATCTCTTTTAGTGTTTTGACACTTCAATTATACATATTAATCTTCATGTTAATTGTTGTTCTTGTTTAGACAAGCTTCAAGAGTCAAAAAGTTTTGGCTCTTGAATTATATTTTTAATTATTTCATGAAAACTAATAATGACAAATTAGAAAAAAGAAAGACAATATGTTTTTGGACAAACTCAAGCAAATTTAAAACTAATATTGAAATTATAATCTTGTAATACCATTACAATTTTCATCACTTTTTCACATTTTTGTCATCAATCCACCTTTCCAACCCAATAATAACATTAAAAAGAAAAAAAGGAAAAAAACATTTTTTTTTGGAGATTTGAACCAAACATGAAAATCCACTTGGATAGATCTTTTTGAGCTCAAGAACCTAGGCACAAATACACAATCAATGTACACCAAAATAGCCCAGAGTTAGCTTCGTGTTAGCAAAACTTACATAAATTAATAAACTTCGACTGCAACTTAAATTATGATAAAAAAAAATTAGTTGTTTGCACACTTCTCTCCAATTAACCTAAAGGGGTCGGCTCCAGATGAATTTTTCGATCATAAAGTATTAAGTAAGGCATGTGAATTAATGATTCTTTATAGTTCATCATTTTATAGGAGGAAAATATAACACAAGTTTGTTTCCTTTATAATTATAATAACTACTAATCATACCTATAAACAAGGAGGGAATTCCTCAAAAAAAAAAACATAATAATGATCAAACAATAGGCAAATTCAAATGAAAGATGAAGCTAGTAATCATTATAATTTTCTTTTTATCTATAAATAGCAATAGCATAACTACAAAATTACAAAAGGCTATTTCCCCAAACCTACTAGAAGTTTTATTTGATATATAATACATAAACATGTCCTTTTACTTAGTTATAACTGATATATATGTCTTCCAATTTTAGATGTGTATAAATAGACACTTAAACTTGTATAAAATTGAACAATTAGTAGACATATACATCCTATGTGGCATCCTACATGGTCAATTTGCATCCTACGTGACGTTCTATGTGTATTATGTCACGTAGGATGTGTGTGTCTACTTATTCAATTATATATACAAGTTTAAGTGTCTATTTGTGCACATCTGAACGACATACATGTCAGTTGAAGCCAAATTAAAGGACATGTTTATGTATAATGCCTATATCAAATGTTCTTCCTGAAAATCTTCCATTTTTTAAATTTTTTTTATGACACGTCAAACGATGTCACGTAACTTAGAATGGAGAAAATATTTATAAGTAGCAGAGTTGTGATTGTCACAAACAACTCACTACCCCTTTTAGTAATTCACTTGTTCAACTGTTTAAATAACTGTTCTTTCAGGGGGTGGGGGGTGGGTGGG
>NW_006239194.1:458205-463953 GCF_000226075.1 Solanum tuberosum | reverse complement strand
GTGGGGGGGCTAGGTGAAGAGGCTGGCATTCCCCACAGAAAAAGGCAATAGGAGAAAAAGCTCTTTTTGTACACACTGCCATGATGTTGATGATGATGAATGATGCCTTCAATCTCTCACACCTAACAATAACAAACAAATGAATTTATTACTTTCCCCCCCTTTTTTTTCCTCCCTCTCTCGTGTCGAAATCAGGATTTTCAATAAAAAAAATATAAAAAAAGTAAGCATACGAAGAAGGTAAGAGAATTCAACGTTTGTTGTATACACTTAAAATATTTAAAAAAAAAACTTTGACGGTGTAATTTTCTACTGAAAAGGACTTGAATGAACCACTTGCTCCTACCTGACTCTGCTCGCGTGTCTCTCTCTCTTCCTTTATTAATACCATATATGGTGAATCTTTTCTTTGTTCCCCATCTCTCTTTTTCTCATAATTAGTAAAATTTTCTTTCTTCATGGAGAAGGAGAAGAAGAAGGAGAAGAATTGTGGTTGTTGGGCTGTTCTTAGGCTCAGTAATGTTATTGGAGGATCCTCTGATTCTAAACACTCTGTTAATTCAATTCCAAGAACTAGTCTTGTCTATGATGCAGGTTTTCTTCTTTGTCATTTGCTAATTATAACTTTCATCTTTCAAGTAATCGGAAGTACAACCTTGGCATAACTGATAAAGATGTTGTCATGTGATCAAGAGATCATAGGTTTGAGTTGTGGAAATAGTCTCTTGCAGAAATGCAGGGTAAAACTGCGTACAATAGACTCTTGTGGTGATAGAGGAAGTAGTGTATTGGACCAACTTTTTATCTTTCAACTTACATGCTTAGTGATTATATATATAGGCTTGATCTTTAAATCATTTGCTTTTATCTATACAAATATTTAGTATTGGAACGAGACGGGCTTAAATGGAGCGACATGGACAACAATAGTTGTTGATGCATAGAAATGGTTCAATTTTGATAACGGGGATGGAATATCGGTTGGATGGTTAGGACATACACCCTATCTTTAGAGATAAAGAAGTGTGTGAACTTTTTTTGTACGTCGTATGCCTACTTTTTTTTTTTTTTTTTGAAACATTTCCAGTCGTTTTGGTAGAGGGAGATGGAATTTTTAGAGCCGATGCTCCTTATAGAACGGTAGAATCGAAGTATAGTGTTGAATACTCAAAGGGCTACTTGTGATTCTATTTATATTTAACTTACATTATATCTTGTTAGTTTTCTTGTTTTTGCTGGATTTCCCCTGCTTGATGGCCATCTTTAAGATAGATTGTTTATTAAGAGATTCTTGGCAAAACAACGAGCTAATATCTCATATGGTCACTCAACTAGTTCTTTTCACAAAAAGTCACTGAACTTTCTTTTATAACCTTAAAGTGACTCAATTATGGGTTTCTCTTACAGAAAGTCGCTCATTTTCTTTTGTTTAATGGAAAAATTGGAGTTGATGGAGTATTTAGGTTAACTCCCTTCATTCATATCTTGTAGTCTAGTGGTATCGGGTTGGAGTCTCCGAGGTAATAGGTGTGAGTTCAATTCTCATGGTTTCCTGTTCCCCCCTATGGTTTAATAGAAATTTTTAATAAAAGAGAAAACATACTAAAATGTGTTTAATGATTTTGTTCTTCAGCAAGATAACATGTTTGAAACCAACATGTAGTGCGGTCAAATCTCTCTATAATGATATTGTTTGTTCTAATGTCTTTTTGGTTGTTGTAGCAAAATGTTGTTATAAAGAACATATAATATAGCATAACATTAAAAAAATCGGTTCCAGAAAAAATTTGATCGTTATAGTGAAATATTGTTATAGATGAGGGATGTTATATATAGAGAGGTCTGATTTTATGTCTATTGAGAGATTTATGAAGTATTTACAGTCATCTATTTTGCAAGTGCAGCCACAGAGACTCGGTATCTCAACGCTAGCAACCGCGAGATGTGTGTACCAGATGAAGCAAGAGTGTCATCTGATCATACCCCTACTGATCCACCAACACAGCTTCCACCAGCTGCAGAGAACAAAGTGCAGCGGCAGCTGCTTCAGTTTACATTTCACGAGCTAAAATCTGCAACGGGGAACTTCAGACCGGATAGCATTCTTGGTGAAGGTGGATTTGGATATGTATTCAAAGGCTGGATAGAGGAAAATGGGACAGCACCAGCAAAGCCCGGTTCTGGGGTTACGGTTGCTGTCAAGAGCTTGAAACCAGATGGTCTTCAAGGTCATAGAGAATGGGTGGTTAGTACTTAGTACGTAGACTATCTGCTCGTGGTTAGTAGTAAAAAATGAGTCGAATAGAGTAAGCAAAAGACTGTTAAGACCGGTATATGCAATGAATAATCATAATGAATTTTAATGCAGGCAGAAGTAGACTTCCTTGGACAGCTTCATCATCCTAATCTTGTCAAGTTAATTGGATATTGCATCGAAGATGACCAAAGGCTTCTTGTTTATGAGTTTATGACTCGTGGAAGCCTCGAAAACCATCTCTTCAGAAGTGAGTTCTATGATTTCTCGCTGCTGCGTTGTGAAACATTTGGTCTTATTAATGCATATATACCTGCAGAGTTTGTATTTCCTCTTACAACGTGAAAACTAAATGCTGAAACTTAGCTTGTTCTGTCTGATTTTGTACTTCTGTTGTTAAAAATGCTACTGATGATTGTCTGTTAAAACTGTTCAAGGGACGATACCTCTTCCATGGTCCAACAGGTTAAAAATTGCTCTTGGTGCAGCCAAAGGCTTAGCGTTTCTCCACGGAGGCTCTGAACCTGTCATTTATAGAGACTTCAAGACATCTAATATCTTACTTGATTCGGTATGTGACCAAATTATGTTGTCTAATACCTTTCTCCCCGGGATTCCAACGCTAATATGAATTCTGCAGGAGTATAATGCTAAGCTTTCGGACTTTGGACTTGCTAAAGCTGGTCCTCAGGGTGACAAAACACATGTTTCTACAAGGGTTGTTGGAACTTATGGATATGCTGCTCCAGAATATGTGATGACAGGTAGAACAACTCTCGTTTATCGTCTTTACTTTGTCTTATGCATAAGGGATCGATATTCTACGATTGTCCTGAATGTAAGATACATATCTTAATCGGAAACATGTTCAAGATATTCTGAGTACATAGGTCTTCACTGTTGAAGTGTGTGACCATTTCATGTGCCAGCCTGATTCTTTTTCATCTGCCAAACACGTGAAAATCCTTTTTGATAATGTTGGAGTCAGGACTCAAACTTAGGACATTTGTCTGCTCTGATACCATGTTAAATCTTGTCTTGTTTTTCATCAGGACATTTGACAGCAAAGAGCGACGTTTTCAGTTTTGGAGTAGTGCTGTTGGAGATTTTAACTGGTAGGAGGTCTATGGACAAAAAGCGGCCGAGTGGAGAACAAAATCTTGTAGCATGGGCAAAGCCATATTTAGCTGACAAGAGAAAGTTTTATCAACTCGTGGACCCTCGTCTGGAGCTAAATTACTCCCTTAAAGGAGTGCAAAAGATCTCACAGCTAGCTTACATTTGCCTAAGCAGGGATTCTAAATCTCGTCCTTCCATGGACGAAATTGTAAAGGCTCTTACTCCGCTACAAGACCTCAATGATTTCGCTATATTATCAAATCATTCTCGGTTAACACAATCAGGAAGACGAAAGAAGAAACTAGACGGAATGCAACAACTTAGCTTCAATCATTCCAGGAGTATCAGAGGCTCTCCATTGCACTCTGGTAGGCAACATTGTAAATAATGCATTCTCCGTTTTCTCCCAACCTAAGTAGTAGGAAATGACACTAGATTTGGAAATTGAACAAACAACAACCCTTTATTATAATGTGTGTTTTGAAATTTGAGGAGGTATATAGTTCATTTTCCTCTTATCGAAAAGTGAAATCTGTAGAGCACTGTTAAAGTAAACACGAGCCTTGTAGTAACGGTCACGACTTCTAGTTGTGGAAACAAGCACTGATGCTTGTGTTTGGGTGAACTGCCTATATTTACCCCGGCCTTGTGATGAGGCCCCTCCATGCCCCCTACTTGAAAACACGGGATGCTTGATGCACTGAGCTGCCTTTTTTATTCATTTGGTAGTTTTCAATTGGTTGTCACGAGTCTTCTTTTGTCTGGTTAGAGACCGGTTTTTAGGACATGTTATTCAGTTTTGGAATGAAAATGAGCCCGAACAGAGTGAGATGCATGAATATAGAGGATTCATATAATCGGTCCAGCTTATTAATTTGCGGTTTATGCATAGTCAATTTATTGATTGATTGACTTGATTCGTTGTGTGTGTAAAGTAGATTTTTTTCTACAGAATCTGCATCTTAATAAAAGATGATAATGCAGAATTATTGTTTGCAGAATCTGCACTATTTGACCTTTTATCATACTTTATTATAGATGACTTCATCGCCTAAAGAATACTCACTTTTGATACAAATATTCCAATAGATCAAAATTAACTTTAATTTATTCTTTGAAGGTATAATACATATTACATAACATGCTCTTTAATTTGTCATCAGCTGGTATCTATGTCCTTCAACTTTGGATGATCACAAATAGACACTAAAACTTGTATAAAGTTGAACAAGTAGACACATGCGATATATGTGGCATAATACAAATCAGTTGTCATGTAGGACAAATGTGTCTCACACAAATGCTATGTAGGATGCATGTGTCTACATGTTCAATTTTATATAATTTTAAGTGTCTACTTGTGTACGCCCAAAATTGAAGGGCATAGATGTTAGCTGAGGCCAAATTAAATAGAACGTTCATGTATTATGCCTTCTTTGAACTCTTTCCAAGTACTCAAGCAACATGTTATCAAACAACTAGCAAATATATATAGAAGAGCTACGGATTCATTCGAACTCAATAACTTTAGTTAGGAAGAGAGAAATGAATTCTGTATTTTCATAAATGAATTTTGAATGTTGAGATTACAAGCTTATATTGGAATTGAATTACTAAAATGATCTAAAGTTATTCCTTAACGAGTCATTTGGAGTCATGTCTGGACAATATTAGATCAGGTTTAAATAATGTTTGTTCATATTATTTTCATTTTTACCAGCTAAATATTGCAATAAACTTACGAAATTTTAGACCATAATTTGATGTTTTCTTTTAAGATTTTCAGTTTGCTCGATATTAACCTTTAGGTAATAGTTGTATAACTAAACCTTGCATAATTAATACCTGCATAATTCTAACCAGTAACCAAACGGCCATGGGCGGATCTACATGGATCCAAGGGGGTTCGTTGGAAAAATTACACGGTATATATAGGATCAATTTTTTGATTTATATGTATATACCAAGTGATGAACCCCCTGAACATAAGCTAAGGGCTTGGTTCAGTGGTGAAGGGGGTTCAAGAATTCGCAATATAAGTGTTGGGTTGCGGGTTCGACTCCCTGTAACAACGTTTTTCCCCATATTTTTGAGATTTATACTATTTTATTAGATATTAAAAAATAAATTTATTTTCCATTTTTATAAAATTAAGTAAAACTTATAACGTTGTTTTCATAATTAAAATTAAAAATACATTCTCTCATACTCATTTTAAGTCAAACGTTTAATTTATATTTGATTAAGGAATAAAATAATTATAAGTAAGATTAAACAAATAAGAGTAATCATTTAAAATTTATAAATAAATACAATTGTCGCGAACGCGAATTTTATTGCTACAATATGATTGGATTTAGAAGTATTCCTTAGTT
>NW_006239194.1:453749-457432 GCF_000226075.1 Solanum tuberosum | reverse complement strand
GCATTGTCTCATACTTATTTTAATGTTATGTCAAACATATACTTACTCGATTTTATTGTTGTGTTGAGGTAGAGTTGAATATTTTTTTAGTTGCTTATATATGATCCGACCCATTTATATTTGACCCGCTCCGCCCACCCCGCTTATATGGATACTAATAGTGTGCTTACTTATCTTTTTGAACCCCCTCGATGGAAATCCTGCATCCGCCACTGTAAACGGCCCCTAAAGGACTTAAAGACAAGTCATTTTGAACATAAAATAGATTCTTAAAATTATTAAAATAAAAGTTGCAAATCAAACTAGAAAGTAGTGAGAAAAATTTGAACTCTAACAAAAGCAAACTCCTAGATTACTAACCAAAAGGGCAAAAGATTAATATGTAACATAAATTTTAATAATTTTATATATGTGAAATTATCATTTTTGAATAGTTATTTGTATGGAAAAATCACTTAAATACATGACTTATTTTATCATGTTCTCTAAAATTTCCTACTATTTGAATAAATTACAAAAATCTTTACTCTTTCCTATTCTCGGATACATCACTGTACTGGATGTATCAGTCGGGTACATCACTTTACGCGATGTATCAGGACGTACGCGATGTATCAAGATGTTGAGCGATGTAACCGAAATCGGGATGCTGGACGTTTTAAGATGTATCCGAACTCCAACAAATTTAAATGATTTTGTAATTTGGAAAGAGAACAGGAATAAGATGTAATTCGCTCTTAACACCATGAGATTTGTGTAAAATTTTGATTCGATCGTTTTAGTTATTTTTTTGCTTAAAATCAAAATGAAACTTGATTATGTCGACTTTGAAAATTAAAAATAAAAATATAATCAAAACCTAATTTGGTTTTTCTTAAACACCTGGGACATTTTGGAAAATTATAGAAAGATTAAAAAAAATAACCAGTAAACTTAAGCTATTGTTGTGAACCGAGTTGGATATGTAAGAGCCTATGGACTAGAATTGGTGGAGATTAATTTAGTTGGGATTATTGGGCCGAGTAAAATGTTGGAGTGTTTTATTTGGAATCCCGACCCGATAATTCTAAATAAAACACTCCAATATTTTACTCGGCTCAGTAATCCCAACTAAATTAGTCTCCACCAATTCTAGCTCATAGGCCATTACATATCCAACTCGATTCACAACAGCTATCCAAGTATAGAACTGCAAACAATGAGCAGATCTTACTATTGTTTTGGCTGCAAAACGGACGAGTAATTTTTTTTCTAAAATATTTTTAAAATCTTGGTCAAGTGTAATTGTTGCTCCAATATTCACAAAAAAAAAAAAAATTCAAATTGATTAGTCAAATACGAATTATTGTTATCAAAACGTATTTTTTCGAAAAATACTTCTGAAGATCACATTTCAAAAAGGCATATAAATAGACACTTAAATTTAACTTCAACTACCAAGTAAGCCCTCCAACTTTGATAGCACATGTCTAGACACCTTAACTTGGTTTCAACTGAACAATACAACTCATCCCACTATATCTCATGGATATCTGACACATAAATTTTGAAGGTATTTAAATAATTATATTATAAGTTGAAGTGTTCAAATGATACGATAAAAACGAATTGAGATGTACTTAGAATTGAACCCCTTACTTGTCAAATGAGATTAAACCTAAATATCCATTTATGTATTATGATATTAAAAAAAAAATAGGCAAGTATAGTGAGTTTGGCCAAAAGAAATTGATTTGAGAAAGTGAAATGCTTGTGAAAACTACCACTTTAAGGATCCGTTTGGTAGGAGGTTTTAATCAAAATAGTCCATGGATTAAAATTTAGTCCAACAAAAACATTGTTTGGTTACTTTATTTAAAGTAATCCATGGATTAGTTATACCTCATACAAGGTCTTATTTTATCCCTAGAAAAGGGGAGGGATAACTAATCCAAGGTTTAACAATCCTTGGATAAGACCCCTAAATGACAAAACTATCCCCAAATCTTTTTTCCAATTTTTTTTTTTTTTTGTAATTTAATGTTCTTTTTTATTTATACGAGAATATTTAGAAATATTCTTTTAAATTATCCAAATTCGTTCCATGTAATTTGATGATCTCACAAACTAATATTTTTTTCTCCATGTTTGATTTGTTATATTGGGTTGTATTTTTCGATTTTTTTTTTAAATGTAGTTCGTCGATTGACCACTTGAACTATTTTTTTTAAAAAAAAATAAAAATAAGCTTCGTGTATTTGAACAATTTATGTAGCCTTAAATCCATATTAAGTTTAAGGTATATTTGACCAACAAAAAATTAGAAATATACCGTGCTATCAAGAATCTCTATAGTGGCATATCACACCTCAAAATTAATAATATATTTTTTTTTTAATATTTTAGTATTTAACTTGACTAGTTAAATGAAATATAAAATTTCATAATAACTCAAGGATATAATAGGAAATAAACTTTTTCTAGAGTTTTAAACCAAACATAAGATTAGGTGGAAAACAATGAACCAAACACTTGATAAAAACTAATCCCTACATTACTAAACCCTACATTACTAATTCATGTATTACTAATTCATGTGTTAGTAATCCTTGGGCTATGCATTTTTGTACCAAACGGCCCCTTAGAGAACAAGTAGTACCTTTTGTGTTTTTCAAGGAGTTCAACATGCCTACATTTAGGGAGAAAAAGAAAGAAAGAGTGGTGACAACAATTCAAGTTTGTGGGGAGACAAGTGTTTCTTGTCTCCACAAGATGACAATTGATGTGCCATGTATGATTGAAACACACTCATCAACCACATCAACCAAATCCTCCAATTTAATCTGATGTGATAAAATGAATAAGATCTTCTTCTTTTTTTGATAAAATGAATAAGACATCTTTATTATTAATTAGATTATTTTTTTTGAATTTAAGTTCTAAGAATAAAGAATTTCTTGATAAGAAGAAGTTTAATTTCCCCTTATTTGGAATCTATGAACGAAAGCTAATGCGAATCCAAATTGCTCTAGAAAGTGAAATTTAGATATCAAATGATTAAATTAAAAAATATCCTTGTTTACTTCAATTTCCACTCTTAAGATACCAAGAAACATATCTAGGGAGGATAGGGGAAGTTGACTTCTTATTTAATTGAAGAAAAATAATCTCATTTGGTCAAAGTAAGAAAATTAATTTCATTTTATTGCTTTGAACACAAGTGTGTGTATATATAAATTGAAAATTAGATTATGGTTTTAATAAGTTTGGTGGTTGTGTTTTGGTAGTGGCACGCCTAGGTACTTTTAATAGGCTCCAAATTATGAAAAAGATGCAAAGAAAGGTGTGGTGGGGATGTTAATTTTGGCTTTTGAGAATTCCAAAAATCATCAAATAAAGGTACAAGTAGTATAACATGAAAAAAAAAATGGAGGCTATGAAGTATAAACTCAATATATATTTCTCAGTTATAGATAAATTATGATATTTAATCAAGTATATTAATAAATTGGTATGTTAGTGTATTAAAACTTTATATTTGAGGATAATATAATTCCAGAAATAATCAAACATAGAACCTATTTTTTCCTACATAAATGGTTAAAAAAAATACATAATTTAATCATTAAATTTCAAATATATTGTTTAGTCATGTATCATAATGATCAAATTGTAATTTATCAATGTATACATATATATATATA
>NW_006239194.1:416548-452914 GCF_000226075.1 Solanum tuberosum | reverse complement strand
ATATATATATATATATATATATATATATATATATTGTTGTCACATTTCACTTTTCAAGAATGAAACTACATGAATTTTTTGGCCATTTAAGATGTATTTTTCATCATATTTATATGATAAAGATTACAATTTTTATATAATTTTCAAACATCTAAATTTAAATTTTATAGTATTAAATTAATATAATGTAATTTAAATCCAAAAATCAAATAAACTAACTTTCATAAAATAAAACGTGATAAGTAAAAATGACTCGACAAAATAAGTAAAAAGGGTTAGCAAAAATCAAGTATAGTGTCTCCTAATAAAGGTTCAAGGCAAGGCTCCTTTGGCGCCGGTGTCTCCGCTTTGTTGGTTTAAATAAAAACTTATAAACTCAATGCTTGCTAATAAAAGCTTTCGAGTAATCTGCGGTGGAACGGTAAATATTTTTTTTAGAAATTTTGAGTTTGAATTCTATTGGATATAGAATCATACGTCTTTGTTAGGAAATAATCTATTCTCAATGTGAGAATTTGTTGATGCAAATCTAAATTTAGTCTGATATATAAATATCGAATACGAGGTGGAAAATTAAAAGAAAATGAATGTGAGAGACATATTACGTGCAATTTTAGTGCGTTTTTGTGCGTGTGCTTGTGTTGGAAAGAACAATGAAATAATAGAAAATAATTTGTACCTTACACACAAATATTAGTCTTCTTTTAGAAACTTCTTTTTGACTAGACAAATAGTCCTCTTTTTGCTGACATTCTGCACACTTGCTTCCACGATTCTTCACGCTAGCTACCCCTCTATCTCTAAATTATAAAAGTAAGCACTTCTTTTTTTATATTTTACGTGACATCATTTGACTTAATATGTCGTATTAAAAGAAAATGAAGATCTTTGAACTTGTTGTCTAAAACAATCTTTAAATAGTTCTTTGGTTGTAAATGGAGATTTTAAAGTTAAATTATTTTTAATTATAGTAAGGTGACATTCGTTTTGGAACAGACTAAAAAAGAAAAGATACCACGTAAAATAGGACAATGACGAAGGGAGTATTTATCAATACATAAGATTTGATGGCTTGAATAAGTAGACAAAAATTTGGAAAAATTATAGCATGTTAAAAATCCATCATTTGCTAGTAGAAATTAAGCTTCAAATGAGCCAATATAACTATCTCACGCTCTAATATAGAGATTAATCAAATGCAAGCATGAACTACAAAAAAAAATGTGTTTTAGTTTTATTAAAATAATAAAGAATTTTACATAAAGAGGGAGATTAATAGACAATTATGAATATTAATTTAAGGTGTAGCATGCGCAAAAGAGTGAGCAAAAAAGTCTCTTTATGTATTTGTTGTGTGAATTTGTGTATTAGAGTAGAAAGTAAGCATGAAAAACCTTAAAGCAAGTTGACATCATTCCACTCACAATTTCTTCCCTTCCTATCCCAAAGCAACCACTATAACTAACAACTACTTTAGAAATTGAATTTAAGTTATATATAATATTCGGTATAAAATTTGAACAAGTAGATATACACGGTATATGACATAATATATATAGGATGTCATGCAGGACGTGAATTGCTACATAAGACGTCACGTATGATATTAATTGTGTCTATTAATTCAATTTTATATAAATTTAAATGTCTACTTGTGCACATCCATATAGTTGAAAGACATGGATACCAACTAACGCAAAATTAAATGACACATTTATATATTATGTCAATTTTTACATGATCCATGCTAATGTAATCTAGTGGCAGAGCTATCATTGTTCAAGAAAAGTCAATTAATATTTTTTCGTCCCAAAATTACGCTATATAAATAGATCAATTATTATGATTTATGTACATAGATACTATATTTGTGTTGAAGCTTCATGTGTTTCTTTTTTTATATTTTGATCAATTCCTTTAATGAAAATTTACGTGTTGCCCACTAAATTAACTTATTATCGCATCTATATAGCATCAAGTAGTTAATAGTTTAATTATTATAGACATTTGTCTATAATTTTCTTAGAAGATATTTGAGTGTGCAAGTATTTTTGGGATATAGTTACTAATATATACCTTTCGACCATTTAATTTATCAATATAATCGAGTTATATTAATGTATAAGTTATGTATAGACTTTATACATATTTTATAAATTAGATGACAGAATGATTAGACCCGTAATTATTATTTTTTCTTTTTTTTTTTAGACACAAGCATCACAAAGATTTTAAATTCTTATAAATTATACATGTTCTCCCTCTCATTTCACTCTCATCTCTTCATCTTCTCCATCCTTCTTTTTACTATACTATCAACATATATGAGAGGGGGAAATAAATGTGTTTATCCAAATTAGTCCTTTGAACAAAATCCTTTTATAATATTTTCCATCCATACTTTTGAATGATTTGCTATATTCATCCATTTTTAGTCTTCAAATTTATTAGTTTGATTAATTTAAATTTATGTAAGATAATTTTATTATGAGGTATCAGAAGCTCGAATCGAAACATTGAGTAAGTGTGAAAGGATTGAATGTTATTGTTTTCTTCTATTATTATTTTTTCAAAGTCATTTATTGGTAGTCAAACATCAGTTACAAAACGTTTCATTTGTCTAGAAAAGAATACAATTAAATATCATGACTAATAATTCCATGTCTATATATATATTATATGTCCATCATATTGTTCTTTTCATGTGATGCAACAAAGGGGCCATTTAAAGTAATTCTTTTTTATAGATTCTTCTTCTTCTTCTTCTTGGTTACAAATTAACGAAAGGTGAGTATATATTGAATTAGAGAAGCGATGTTGGTGAGGTTCAATCTGAAGACGAGTTTACGTTTTATTTTAGTAAAGAACGATCTCAGATTGAGCCGCGCCAATATCATTTCTTTTTACCAATTCATTTACTAGTTAAATTGATTCTTGTACATGAATAATTGCCTTCCTCTCTTTTTTTTTTGCCATGATACAAAAGAAAGAAATTAACAATATATATATTGTAGTAATATCCAACCCTTTGTTTTGTATATTTGCCTTTCATTTTGAGTTTTGAGAATGTTTATACATGTATATATTCTATCTCAATTTATGTGCTTAGTTGGAGGTGAATATTTTCCAATGATTTTTCTATTTTTTTAAAAGAAAATAGTTTCGATTTTTATCGGTTTTGTTACAATATCTTTATGACTTGTTTTTGTAAGTCAGATATGAGTTTTTCAAAATGTTGAATCTGAGGATTCAATTGGTTGAAAAAAACTAGGGTATGGCGGTGTCTAGATTAAGATTTGTACGATGTTGAATGAGGAAAAAAGGAATGAGACATACTCATTAATACAAGGTAAGAACGTTATAACAAGTGATTCATACCATATATGTTAATTATAAGCGATGACTGTCTACATCACATCTCTTGGGATAATGCAGCTTTTGATCCCCACACCTTACATAGACACTGATAATATTTTGTGCACCAGACTATACTTTTTTTTTAAAACAAAAGTACTTTTTTGTTCATTAGGTTTTCCTCTTTAATCCCTAGATCATAGGACACTTACTTTGTTCATCACTACTATCTACTCCCATCTTAAAGATTTTATTTTCACTCTAATAAGACCAAGTGGGTCATATATGTTACCCTTTTTCATATTTTCATGTCTTTGATTTTTTCCATGAAGGAAGTGACCTTTGTCTATTAAAATGCAAGCAAAAGCAAACACACTTTTTTTTTAATCTTGTAAAGCTCCTCTCATCTATGCGAGGAGTCTGGTGAGATAGTTAGAATTCTTTCGATCTTAATTTTAAAAAAAATCAAATTCATGCCCTAAGAATGTAGACCTTTTTTTATTTTTATTTTTTTATATAGAGTATATAAAGATTGTCTTGACGTACGTCTTATCCCTTTAGTGAATTTATTTGGTATGAATCTAAAAATAATCGTTATCATGAATAAGTATTGAATTTCACAATTGAAATTCTGTAATATTATCTTTGAAAAATAGACATTTTCATGAAGTACTTTCAAAGGTACTCAATAGTTGCAACTCTGTGACACTATCTGAAAAACAACTATTCTCATGGTTGTGTTTTAAATATAGTCATTATCTGAAGATTCGAATTTCAGGATTGAAATTTCATGTTTAAATTTACTCAAATCTAAAGAAAACCCTAAAGCCCCGGTCAAAGGAATAAATATTTATACATTTAGTAGAATTTATACAATTAAATATTTAATTTGTATACATTTAATAGATATCCTAATACAAATATAG
Source organism: Solanum tuberosum (assembly GCF_000226075.1). Classification (NCBI taxonomy): domain Eukaryota; kingdom Viridiplantae; phylum Streptophyta; class Magnoliopsida; order Solanales; family Solanaceae; genus Solanum; species Solanum tuberosum. The sequence continues at coordinate 448,634 of NW_006239194.1, read as the reverse complement.
CTTATACATTTCACTTAATAAACACTCGATTTACTTGCTAGTTGAAAGAATAAGGGCAAACAAATCTATGGGTAATGAATTTGAGTCATGTCTACATCAACATCATTTGAGGTTCGACCCTTTTCTAGACCAAACATAATCACAAGATGCTTCATGCACCAGACGGTGTGCTATTTATAGTAATAAATTTATATAATTTGATATAAACATCGATTTACCCGATAAATGCATAATAGAGATTTCCAACAAAAGATAAAGAGTTTTAAATACTGAATATATTATAGATTTATAGTAAATATTCCTCCAATAAGATGAATATCATTTAGGCAAAAGCTAAATGCCTTTGAGTTTACAGTAAGCATACAAACAAGATCCCAGAAAGCTAAGACACTGGCCAGCAATATTCAACTGTCATTGACAAAATGGTAGATATATAATATCAGTATATTTGTAAAAAATAAAATAATTATAATTTATATATAAATATTTTAAAATGTATGTTTTATACTAACCAGATCAAATGGAAGTCCTCTGAAAACTAGCCAGCCAAATCCAACAGTAAACAAGTCCTACATGAAAGTCATTATTTGTTACAAAAGAGTCTGGTGCACAAAGCATCCCACGTTAGTAGGGTCAGGGGAACGGCACACACGTACATGTTAGAAAACTTTGTATTTATGTGAAGAAATTCATTTGATATGTTTAAACAATCTACCAAGAACGTCCTAGTAAACAAAATAGGATTATGGTTCAGAACCAATAAACTAAAAATCTTAGCTCCACCTCTATTTACGTTCTCGTTAGCATTGTTCTCATCTCAACTACGAATATGAATTCATGAAGAACATCATTGATGTTCATGCGGAATATGCATAACAGATTGGAGAAACATATTACACACCTTAAGATTTCCGCAGACTGTCTGTGTTAACGCAGAGTTGATAGTTGTATTTAGGAATACAGAATAGTTCAACAAGAAAGCCAGAGCACATGACAGAACAATCACAGCCTGCAAGTATGTAAAAAAAAGTTTAGTGAATAACACGAATAGTCATAACTCACAAAAGTTGCTTTTGAACGACATAGTCAGTGAGGATTCATATAGTCGACCTCAACTTTCAAGGGATTGAGGCATAGTTATTGTCGTTCACAAAGGTTAATCAATGATAGTACTACTTGTAGCTTTACGAAAAGCTGATGTTCTACTACAGTTCATGCTTACGAAAGTTTTATGACTATACACCAATTAATATGGATATTACGATAAAATATGCATCATGTTCAGAACTATTTGAGAGGATTTTATAAAATGAAATCACCTGAAAGCCGGTGGTATACAAGTACGAAAAATTCATTGTAGCGTCTAAGTCGCCACTGTATGCTGTCCAAAGTAGCAAAATTGGTGTACATATTATACCTGCAGAGTCTCACATTGTCAAATGAGATCAAACAGATCAATGTCCTTACGTAGCGCGCTGTAGACATATTCAATATAATCATATAGCATTTTTCTTACCATTACACCACATCAGGCCGAAGCTGTTAAGGCCACTAGATTCTCCTAAATAAAAGATTTCAGGATATATCAAAAAACTCGTCCAGAAAAGGCATCTGATCGAGAAGAGATAGAGAAATAGAGATACCTAGGCTAGATATACAAGCCAGGTATACTGCTGTAGTTATGTTTGAGATGAGAACAACGGTATAGCTGTAGTAGTCAAACGACAGGTCCCGTGCACCAGCAACAAATGCACCAAGTATGATTATTCCTACACTGATGAGAAGTGTCATGTAAAGATACGAGATTGAAAGAGTAAAGTTCAACATGTGAAGACGAGAATGATTACTCACCATGTAACAACGTATGACGAATATTTCTTCCTTGCTAGAAAATATTCTGCCATCATTGTAAAGAAAACAGTCGTCCGTCTCAAAGTGGTGTACATAGGAACATTAATTCCACGAATCGATTCCATAGACACCAGCTGCCAGAGAAAAAAAGAAAAAGTGTTGCAGATTTACTTAAGAAATAAACGAAAAGCTAAGATGACTTAATACTTACCATGTAAAGCAAATATGATAATGCCACAGGAGTACAATGCAGTACTCTCTTAAATGGTACAAGGTCTGTTGTGCGCGTAGCCACAGTATGTGAATCCTGAACTGTGAAAGATATAACTTTCCAGCGTCTCAAAACATAGAGAATCAACGTCGAACTTATCATCTGCATTATAAAATATGTTTTACCTTACGCGCCTGAAATAATGTCATTCAAGCCCAAAACACCATATATACACATATAACTACTATCATTACATAATTTTTAACAGTGCAAACATGATTATCACCCGGAGATGGAACGAGAAAAAAACGAACCATTTCTTCATATGCTGTCAAAAATACTTAAAATTGGAACATGGAAGTATTATGATGTCAAATCGATAATCAATAAAACAGATAACTTAGTCAAATATGTTTAGCAACTTCAGCAGAAAACAGAACTAGGCTCTGGCTCAAGGAGGTTAAACATGCTGAACGAAAAAACACGAGAGGATTTCATTGAGAAAACGCGCATATATAACATAGAAGACTATTGCAAGATACAGACAGAGCCTTAAAACCTGTGCTGATTATGGAAGAGATAGTTCTTATATAAGACTATTGAGATGTCCTGCATTACCTCAATTTTTTTTATCCTTAACGCGTTAGCAAGATTTTTATCCCTTTTTAGGTGAAATGAGAACCAGTAAAAGGAAATATGTTGAAATGTAATCCAACTATGACATGTATTTAAAACTTTAATTTTCACTTAAACATGAAAACGCGAACTAAAAGTGATGTGAATTCAATATCAGAAGTGAAAAACCATGCTAACTTTTCCTTAAATACTTATTTGACATGTAAACACTTACGACTAATAAACATGATAGATACCTAATCAAACAAACATACTAGGAAATCGATACAAAGCATGTGATAGTTCTGTATCTTGAATAAATCTAACATAATGTAGTTACCTGAAAGAGTGTGATCACGTTTGCGCATGGAAAACTGTAGGATGAAAGAGCAGCCTTATTGAATATGACCAACAGAACTGAGAAAAAAATTCTATGAATTGAAACATGGTCGCGTTGCTAATAAGATGATCAAACTCAATGTAATTTAAAGTACCACATTCCAGTCCTCTAATCATGATATAAACACCAGAAGAACAAGAGCTAGCTACAATTTACACATGTTACTAAGGGTTCGATAAATAAACATCCTATGTATCCTTCTTCTCCACTTAAATACCAGTCTTCAAACTCATAATGTGCGCCTAACCCACACGTTAGCACTATATTATATAAAGGAAGTACTTGTGACAACAAAATAAAAAGATACTCTATATGTTATCACAAATAGGCTGATTACAAACACCCCGGTAGTCCCTTTGCATTAAAACATACCTCGATGCTGAGTTGACCGAAATTTGTCCCAATCGACAACATGCTAGTTTAGTTAGGTCAATAAAATAATAAATAGTCAAGGTATGAAACTCGCAAAATGACGATAGTTTAGGTGTATTTCGACCACTAACTCTATCATTTGCAAAATACTTTTAAGAGATCATTTGGTAAGTGGACCAAAAAATACCTAATTTATCCCACTTGGGAGATGGGATATCCCATGATTAAGTTATGTTTGGTTGACGGTATAAATTTATCTCAGACTTAATCCTGATACTTTCCACCTTATTCCGCATACCATATGATCATTAAACACATAACTAAATTATCCTAGGATTATAGTCATGAGACTATAATATTTGGACTAATTTATCCCACCTGGGAGATGGGGTAAAATAATCCCCAATTTGGATGGGATAAGGTGGGATATACCATGATTAAGTTGTATTTGATTAACGATATAAATTTATCTCAGACTTAATCCTGATATATCCCACCTTATTTCGCATATCATATGACCCCTAAACACATAAATGAATTATCTAGGATTTTAGTTATGAGATTATAATATTTGGACTAATTTACCCCACTTGAGAGATGGGGTAAAATAATCCCAAGTTGTATGGGATAAAGTGAGATATACCATGATTAAGTTATAAATTAAATCTGGTATATCCCACCTTATTCCGATACCATATGACCCCTAAACACATAACTAAATTATCCTAGGATTATAGTCACGAGATTATAATATTTGGACTAATTTACCCCACTTGAGAGATGGGGTAAAATAATCCCAAGTTGGATGGGATAAAGGTGGTATATACCATGATTAAGTTGCCTATAGATTAATTCTGGTATAACTCACCTTATTCCGCGTACCAAATGACACTTAAAACACATAACTAAATCATGAAAATAAACATGCAAAAATTAAGGAGAGAATAAATAGACTAACCAGCACAAGCCATGTAAGAAATGGCAACATAAACACCTTTTTTGGTCATAGCTGTATTAGGATTTTTCTTGGAAAAAATAGGCAAGTTTTGTGGTTCATCATTCTTTGAAGAAGATTCCATAGATACCATTCTCAAGTTTTTTGAAAAGAGAAAAAAGCAGAGAGATAGAGAGAAGTGTGTGTTTGCACTTTTTTATAAGAATTTTAGACTAAAGTTTTTGACCTTATTAAATTAAGAAAAAAAGGAGTAGTACTAGTTATTGAGAAGGATTTTGGACTAGGAGTTATGTTTTTGTCTAAATTAAGAAAAAAAGTAAATGAAAAGAATTGGATTTTTAACATTTTGTTTTGTTAATTAAGGAAAAAAAATTAATTGAGAAATTGAAGTTTGGATTTTGTGTTTTTTTATTAAGGAAAAAAAGTAATTGGAGTTTAGATTTTGATATTTTAAATTAAGAAAAAAAGTAAGTGAATTTTAGATTTTATCTTTTTAATTAAGGAAATAAAGTAAATGAGAAGAATTGGACTTTAGATTTTACCCTTTTAATTAAGAAAAAATATAATTGAGTTGAATGGATTTCAGATTTATTTTTTTAATTAAGAGAAAAAGAATTGAGAAGAATTGGATTTCAGATTTTGAGCTTTTTAATTAAGAAAATAAGTAATTGGATTTCAGATTTTGCCTTTTTAATTAAGGGAAAAAATATAGTAATTGAGAAGAATTGAAGTTTTGACTTTGCCTTTCTAATTAAGAACAAAAATAATTTAGGAGAATTGAATTTCAGATTTTGCCTTTTTTATATAAATAAATAAAAAAAGGTATAAATTGACAAAAAACGGACTTCAGATTTTGTCTTTCTAATTAAGAAAAAAATTAATCCTACTCTCTCTATTGTAGATTAGGACTAAGACTTGATAATCAGACTTCAAATTTTACCTTTTTAATTAAGACAAAAAAGTACAAATTGAGAAGAAATTGACTTTAAATTTTTTCTTTTTAATTTAAAAAAAAAGTTAATCTTATCATCTAGATAGGGCTAAGATTGATACGTCATAATTGTATCTTCTTCAGACGCTACTCATAAAACTGTGCTGAATTTTTGCTGTTATAATCACATAAGGAGGAATATTTTATGTTTGAACTTTAGATAACTTTTTGAATTGAGTACACAAATGGTTCTTTTTTATGTTATTAATCTTTTTGGTTCTCGTTTGATATCTTATATTTGTTTTAGGACTTAAAAATTCGATAATTTTAAATTTATATTAAATATCTTATTTTGTGATAAAATATTTTTGTTAAACACGATATAATTCTTAATATTCAAACCTAAGACTTTAATAATTACTTACCTTAATATTTGATGGTGTATGAGTTCTAGGCCATCAGAGATTACGGTAAATTTAGTTTACTAAACTATCTGAAACACATAATTTAAATAATAGCATTTATATAATGTCCTTCAAAAATACTTTAATTTTTTTAGTAAAATTATATATACAAATTAAACTTAATTAATTTCAAATACTTAATAATTAAATTAGAAAAATAATTAGAATTATAGAAGTCAGTGGCACTGCCTGTAAAGTGAGGGTCCACTTAGATATTTGCCAGCAAGAGATTCTATTATTTTGGACTCTTCTTGTTTTGGTATTTTAATTGGGGAAAAGAGTTCGAAATATATTCGAACTTTGATCGAAATTGTTGTAATAATCCATGAGTAGGACCTATTACCCTGCACTATTTAATACTGTATTTTAAAGATATATAGGTGTCCACATGGACACCTATATATCTTTAAAATACAATATTAAATAGTCCAGAGGTAATAGATTCTACCCAAAGTTTGAAATTATTACAGCAATATTGGTCAAAGTTTGGATATATTTAAACAATTTTCCTTCTAACTATAATGCAGATAATTGCATATTTTCACCCTCCAATTTTGTAATTTTATTTTTCGAAAGTCTCGTACTAATGATAAAATTATAATCGTGATCTATAGATTATGAATTTGAATTATGAAAACAGTTATTAAGACTTTCATTTTGACGCCTCAAAATGAAATTTTTTTCCATACATAAACGCGAGATATTTTATACGACTCTTTTATTTACTTTTTAGTTTTTGGCCCTTTGTTCTTCTCCACTTGTAAATTAGCTTCCTAGGCTTCAAGAAAAAGTAAAAGGCTAGTCTAAAATCTTATTATTACTTATTTCTATGGCTGTCTTTTTCATCATGTGCCTAACTGAATTATATATATATATACTCCCTCCGTCCACAATTGTTTGTCAGGGTAAGGTCATGCACACCCCTCAAGGAAAATTTAATACAAGGTCTAATTTGACTAATATAACCCTACTATATCAAGAATACCAAAAGTCCACATAACTTTTCAATTGAACTACACTATCATTAAGGGTAGAATTGGAAAAAAGTGACTAATTATTTCTTGATTGTTTAAATTGACAATTAATCTTGGACATCTATTTTTAGTATACCTGCCAAACAATTGTGTCCGGAGTGAATAAAGTACAATTCAGTTAGTGGCTCATCTATTGCTCAATTATGGGATAATGTTGTTTCTATTATATATAGTGAATAAAGTACAATTCAGTTAGTGGCTCATCTATTGCTCAATTATGGGATAATGTTGTTTCTATTCTATTATAATAATAAAAAAATCACTTTTTGAACAGCTTTAAATAACTCTGTCATAAAGGTAAGCAATTAATGGGAAATCTTAATTATTATAAGTCATATAATGTGAAGAAAAGAATTGGACATAATTAAAATATCAATAATGTGATTAAAATAGATATAATAGAATAATAAAAAAACTATCTATTAATTTACCAAATTAAATAAGTAAAAGTATAACCTATTTGTAATATAATGAATAATTCTTTGAATTGGAATGTCATCGATAGAAATTCAGTATTTTGTAACCAATTCAATGTAAATAAAAATGAATGGATAGAGTATCACTTTTGAACAGATTTAACAAATTTTGTCATTAAGGTAAGTAATTAATGTCACATGTTACCACTCATCTTTAATCTTTAATTATGTTTGTCTACTCTTTCACAATGTATTTATTCAAAGAAAAAAAAGTTTATCATCAGAAGTATTTTTTAAAGAGTAGTAATTTGTGTTTGATTAATCAATTTGAAATTTCTCTTTTTGCTAATTTATTATAATAATTTGTGTTTAATCAAAGTTCTTTAAATACTTGAGAACAAAAAACTATTTTAAAAAAAAGTTATGTTACTATACTTAGAAACAGTACCTTTTTTTTTTCCTAATAAAGTTTATCCAAGTGAATCACTTGGAACAAAAAATAATAATTAGTATCTCATTAATGTTCTTATCTTATAATTATGCACCAAATTAACCACTTAAAAAATTGTTGTTTAATTTGTAAATATCTTTAGAAAAAAGGTACTGCTTTTTTTTAATTGACTAAGTTAATCCTTCTTGGAATGTTATGTCATGCCCCATGATAATTTTAATTGAATGTTAATGTTTGGGGGCCATGCCCTTACTTTCTTCTTGGAACACAAGTATTTCTTTATTTTTATCTACGATTTCACTATTCAATCGCGCTTAAATTGAATATTCTAATTATGTTTCATTAATTTAAAGATCTTATCGAACACTAATTTAACACAATTATTAAAGTCATTCAATTAGATTGTGATGGAAATTTCATTTAGTAATATATCTTTGATTCTCACTAATCTTGACATATTACGTTGTATTTCATGTTCTTGTATTCATGAACAACAAGGTATAGAATTGAAATAAAATATGTGTCTTCATTCTATTGGTTGACTATATATAGTACGGTGTACGTGCTTTAAATAAAGTTTTTGGCTAACCAAAATGAGAATTACAACTAAAAAAAACAAAAAAAAACTTATTGAGCCAATTGGACAGGCCCAATAGACAATAGTCAATACCTAAGCAAACAGAGCCAAAGTTTGATTTCGAATTTGATGTATCGGAAATGTGAATTGTTCCGACTGAATAATATATCAAAAGATTTGAAATATTGAAAGGAGCTCAAATCTAAAATTTGGGACTATTAGAGGTGATTTGAGTTAGTTGAAATTGAAAAGAAATCGACCTGGAATATATATTTTATTATATCAACCACCGTTTTTAAAAACGTTTTTTGGGGCGAGTCTCAGGGAGGGGCGCACCAAAAACGCACCGGGGCGCAAATATAAGGCATAGATCCGTAGGGCGTAAGTCGTAGAATTTGGGTGTAAGCTCCAAGCGTAAAAACGTAAGCCTTGGGGTAAAAACGTATGCTCTGAGCATTCTTTTTTCTTTTTTAACCTTTTTTACTTTTAATCATATTTTTATTATTGGTGTAATGATATTTCTCAAATAGTAATTGTAATACTTTTTTTCTTCATTATTGGTGATTAATACCTTTATCAAATAAAAATCATAATTTTTTTTTTATATATATTATAGGTTATTTAATAAAATTTATTTGTAATATAATTGAAAGTTTCACTTTTATTTTTTTTAGTAATAAAATTATAAAATTGAATATACATGAGACTACACCCCGTAGATCCATAAGACTTAAGCCCTGTGTTTCGGAGCTTACGTCTCACCCCGTACTGCATAAAACGTCTTGCCTCACAGCCCCGTATTTTAAAACACTAGCTGAGAAAGAAAGGCATAAAACACATTCACCAAATGCAATTTATGTATAAGTTTCAATTTCTTCTTATTTATTGTTGAAATTACTTTATTATACCCCTTCCGTTTAATTTTATTTGTCCACTATTTTTAAAATATATTTATTTCTTTAATCATATCAAGAAAAAATAATATTTTTTTTCATTTTATACTCAACATGAATTGCTTGTTTTTTTTAAGAATCTTCGCATCTCAATTGATAAACTACCTGAAATTTAACTTTATCGGTGAATGTTCGATTCTCCAGATTTTTTTAATTTAAAGGGATTCTCCAGATTATTAATCCCCTCCCCTATTTTCCTTTTCTCGACCCACAATTTTATTTTTTGTCTTTTTAAAAGAAGGTCATGGCGTTGGAAACTTGAAAATCTCTTCTTAGATGCCTAAATAAAAAGAACTGAGAATGAAAGGTATAAAACACTTTTGACGATTGAAAGTTATGTATAAATTTCAGTCTCTTCTTATTTTTTGTTGAAATTACTTTATTACTTTATTACCCCTTCCGTTTAATTTTATTTGTCCAATATATTTATTTCTTTTGTCTATTACTTTTATCATATCAGGATAATTAATTTTTCCATTTTATACTCAACATTAATTGCTTATTTTTTTAGAATCTCCGTATCTCAACTGATTAGCTACCCAAAATTTAACTTTATCAGTGAATGTTCGATTCCCCAGATTGTTAATCCCCTCCCCTATTTTTCTTTTCTTGACCCACAATTTTATTTTTTGTCTTTTAAAAAAAGTTCATGGCGTTGAAAACTTGAAAAACCCTTCTTAGATGCCTAAATATAAAAAGCTGAAAAAAAGGCATAAAACGCATTCGGCGAATGCAATTAATGTATAAGTTTCAGTTCCTTCTTATTTATAGTTGAAATTATTTTATTACCCTTTCCGTTTGATTTTATTTGTCCACTATTTTTAAAATATATTTATTTCTTTTATCTATTACTTTTATCATACCAAGAAAATATAATTATTTTTCCATTTTATACTCAACATTAATTGTTTATTTTTTTAAGAATCTTAGTATGACAATTGATTATAATGTTCGATTCTCCAGATTGTTAATCCCCTCACCTATTTTTTTTTCTCGACCCATAATTTTATTTTTTGTCTTTTTAAAAAGCTCATGGCGTTGAAAACTTGAAAAATCCTTCTTAGATTCCTAAATAGAAAGAGCTCAGAAAGAAAGGCATAAAACGCATTCAGCGAATGCGATTTATGTATAAGTTTCAGTCCCTTCTTATTTATTGTTGAAACAACTTTATTACCCCTTCCGTTTAATTTTATTTGTCCGCTATTTTTAAAATATATTTATTTCTTTTATCTATTACTTTTATCATATTAAGAAAAATAATAATTATTTTTTCTAATTTATACTCAACATTAATATATTTTTTCTAGAATCTTCGTATCTCAATTGATTAGATACCTAAAATTTAACTTTATAGGTGAATGTTCGATTCTCCAGATTGTTAATCCCCTCCCCTAATTTTATCTTCTCAACCCACAATTTTATTTTTTATCTTTTAAAAAAAGGTCATGGTATTGTAAACTTGAAAAACCCTTCTTAGATGCCTAAATAGAAAAAGCAGAGAAAGAAAGGCATAAACGCATTCAACAAATGCAATTTATGTATAAATTCCAGTCCCTTCTTATTTATTGTTGAAATTACTTTATTACCCCTTCCGTTTAATTTTATTTGTCCACTATTTAAAAAATATATTTATTTCTTTTATCTATTACTTTTATCATATCAAGAAAAAATAATTATTTTTTCAATTTTATACTCAACATTAATTGCTTTTCTTTTTTTTGAGAATCTTCGTATCTCAATTAATTAGCTATCTAAAATTTAACTTTATCGGTGAATGTTCGATTCTCCAGATTGTTAATCCTCTCCCCTATTTTTATTTTCTCGACCCACAATTTTATTTCTTATCTTTTAAATTAAGGTCATGGCGTTGTGAACTTGAAAAATCCTTCTTAGATGCCTAAATAGAAAGAGCTCAGAAAGAAAGGCATAAAACGCAATCAACGAATGTGATTTATGTATAAATTTCAGTCTCTTCTTATTTATTGTTGAAATTACTTTATTACCCCCTTCCGTTGAATTTTATTTGTCCACTATTTAAAAAATATATTCTTTTTCTGTTACTTTTATCATATCAAGAAAAAATAATTAATTTTTTCATTTTATACTCAACATTAATTGCTTCTTTTTTTTTTTGAGAATCTTGGTATCTCAATTGATTAGCTACCTAAAATTTAACTTTATCAGTGAATGTTCGATTCTCCAGATTGTTAATCCCCTCATCTATTTTTTTTTCTCGATCCACAATTTTATTTTTTGTCTTTTTAAAAAGGTTATGTCGTTGAAAACTTGAAAAACCCTTCTTAGATGCCTAAATAGAAAGAGTTGATCTGAGAAAGAAAGGCATAAAATGCATTCGGTGAATGCGATTTATGTATAAGTTTCAGTCTCTTTTTATTTATTGTTGAAATTACTTTATTACCCCTTCCGTTTAATTCTATTTGTCCACTATTTTAAAATATATTCATTTCTTTTATCTATTACTTTTATCATATCAAGAAAAGATAATTATTTTTTCCATTTTATACTCAACATTAATTGCTTATTTTTTTGAAATCTTCGTACCTCAATTGATTAGATACCTAAAATTTAACTTTATAGGTGAATGTTTGATTCTCCAGATTGTTAATCCTCTCCCTATTTTTCTTTTCTGGACCCACAATTTTATTTTTTGTCTTTTAAAAAAAGGTCATGACATTAAAAACTTAAAAACCCCTTCTTAGATACCCAAATAGAAATAGCTGAGAAAAAAAACATAAAATTCATTTGGCAAATGGGATTTATGTATAAATTTGAGTCTCTTCTTATTTATTGTTGAAATTACTTTATTACCCCTTTTGTTTAATTTTATTTGTCCACTATTTAAAAAATATATTTATTTCTTTTAGGGATAAGGGTCTGAAAAATACCCCAACTCTGGTCGAATTTGTTGTTGCGATACTAAACTTTCATGAGGACCTATTACCTCCCTAGACTATTTAATACTGTATTTTAAACATATATATTTGCCCACGTGGACATAAAAAATAATGCAAAATTATAAATAGTAATGTGTCCATGTGGGCACATACCTGAACTATTTAATAGTGTATTTTAAAGGTATATATGTGCCCACGTGGACACATTACTATTTATAATTTTGCATTGTTTTTTATGTCCACGTGGGCAAATATATATGTTTAAAATACAGTATTAAATAGTCTAGGGAGGTAATAGGTCCTCATGAAAGTTTAATATCACAACAACAAATTCGACCAACGTTGAGGTATTTTCCAGACCCTTATCCCTTTCTTTTATCTATTACTTTTATCATATCAAGAAAAAAAAGTTATTTTTTCCATTTTATACTCAATATTAATTGCTTTTTTTTAGAATCTTCGTATCTCAATTGATTAGCTACCTAAAATTTAACTTTATTGGTAAATGTTCGATTCTCCAGATTGTTAATCCCCTCCCCTATTTTTCTTTTCTCGACCCACAGTTTTATTTTTTGTCTTTTAAAAAAAAATCATAACGTTGAAAACTTGAAAAACTCTTCTTAGATGCCAAATAGAAAAAGCTGAGACTATCAACAATGTATGTATATATATATCTGATACATAGTTATACATCATCTATACATGATTATAAACTATTTATACAATATCGATATATTATATATATAAATCAATACATTACATATACAGATGATCATTTTATTTAAAATACTTTTTTTTGCAGGTACATATTGATATGATATGTAACTCTTTCAAATATTGCCTCTATTCATGAGAGTTCCCTAACAAGGTTATTTGCTTGGTTCAAGGATTTCGTTGGCACTAAAATAAATGATTGTAATACAAATTTATTTTAAAGGGATTTTTCTAAAAGAGTTGTTAAAAAAAATTAAATAAATAAAGTAATATGTTAAAAAGGGAAAATCGATTCAAAATACTTTTTACATTAATGTAATAAATAGATTGAAAAGAATGTTAAAATAAAAAATCAAAATGATGAAGGTAAGCCTTGTATTATAATAAAAGAAAAAGAGTCTATTTGGATTAATTTTGACTTAAATTTAAGTGCTTCTAAGCATTTTTTTTAAATTTATCCAAACACTAAAAAAAATACTTAAAAACTTTTTATTTAAATATATTTTAAATAATTCAATCCAAACAGGCTAAGTTGATCCTTTTTCTGAAGTTAGCTAAACAAAATAGGTCATTTGCACGAATTCCTTAATTTTGATCCTTAAAATTTGTGTTTTTATTATTGTCTTTTAACACTTCATTAAATTAATAAAAAATTAATAAATATCTTTGACATAAAAAATTAAACTAAATTCACAAAACAAAAAGCATTCACAAGGCACCAAAATTATGTTTTACAAGACAAAAAAAATTGTAGGAAAAATTCACAAAACAAAATTCAGAGCAAAAAATTTCGCAAGACATAAGTTATTCTTATAAAACTTATGTAGATATTGACATAAATTTAATTTCAAAATCTATAAAGTGATGCCTCTTAAGGCATAACTTATTATTTCTAAAAAAACTTGCCTACTTTTATCGGATAAGATAGATTTTTTTAAATTTATATCTTATAAATTAGATACTACAAAACATAATTTTTACCAAACAAGGTAAAAGTTTTCCTTGTGAAAATATGTTATAATAAAAGATACTTTGATTCGTAACTTTTTATTAAATAAGAAAAGAAAATAAAAATTAAAACCACCAAAAAATAAGAGTAATAGTATAAAAACTTGAAACAAAATCAAGATCCATCATGTTAAAGAATTTGTATATTAAGAAGACATAATATATAAACGTATTCTTTAACTTGAAATGAGATGATATTTATTTCTTTTAATTTTGAATGTGTATAAAATTGAACAATTATATTCACACATTTTGTGTGACATAATACAAATGTATCCCGTAGGAATTGTCACGTAGGACATCCCGTCACACATAAGATATGTATTTACTTACTCAATTCTATACAAATTGAAATACCTATTTCTATATGATAAGGATATGAATATTAATTAAATCAAATTAAAAGATACTTTTAAGAAGTAAAAAGTTTTATATTGGGTAAAAAATCGTTAAATTTTGTAGTGATTTGACATGAGAAGACTCGTTGTCATCCAGTAAATATACAAGGGTCAACAAACGTAACGCACGTTACTTTTCTCCGTTTATCGAATCTTCTTCCTTACTCACCACGACTAGCTGTCTACTTCAACGTATCCACAGCAGCAGCCAGCCGTCGCCGGCGATGCATGAATTTGACCTCCACGATCTCTCCGACGACGCCGATTACGCTGATTCTATGCAACAAGTTAGCTATTTCCTTCTCAAAATTACCTCTTCGCCATTTTCACTCTCTTCAATTTTACTCACCGGAGCGTTTACTGAATAATTGATGAGCTTAGTTTTGTGTTTGTGATGTGCGATTTTCGAAGATTTGATAAGGAGTGTTGAGCTCCGTGATTTCGTTTAATAGTATATGCATCTAGTTCTTATGCAGTTATGCTGAATTTTTTTTTATTGATTGATTTTCGAATTACTTGAGTTTTAATTCGAGTTTAATCTCAACTACTTCGGTGCAACAAGTGAGAAATTCCAATTGCAAATCATCTGATCGCCATATGCAAATTGGTGTTTATTATCACTATAGATTTGTTGCTAATGTATTGAGTATATTTAATATTAAATTTCAAAATGATCCGTAACTATCTCGAATTTAAATAGCAGAATTTACTGTAAATTTGATGACGTTGAACTGTGCTTATGATGTTTGATTAAGTAGCTTGATTCCGGCGGTTGAACTCATTGGCCTTGTTTGTAGTTTATTTCTGTTCAGAAGTTTGAAGCTGTTTATTGTCCTTCTTTGCTGTGATTTGGAAATGTTTTTTAGTTTTTTGTTTTGTTTTGGTGGTGTGTATTAGGGTTCGACGAGTATGACTAGGAGTGGTAATAGTAATCGGAATTCATCCAGTGAACAAGTCGGTGCTGAAATCGTGTATTTGAAAGATAATGTGGCGATACACCCGACTCAACATGCATGGGAGAGGATCAGAGGTCGGCTGAAGCTGATCAAGCAAGGAGGTTCTCTGTTAATGGTATAAGTAGAATTATTTTTGCTTTGTTAGACTTGTTTTTATGTGTGAATCAGCTTTCAAATGTAGGTTTAATAATTGCTATTGGATCATTACTCTTTTATGGCATACATGATTTAAAGCTTACTACATTTTTGCCTGCCATAATTTGAGTATCAAAGTATAAGGTGTGAGGTGAAATTAAAGTTCAAAATGCAAATGGATGTGCAAAGTGCTTAATGTTTGGGTATTTCTTTAAATGACATTTGGTTCAAAGAGTGAAAGTAATTATAAGTAGCAGGGCTAATATAACTTACTGAATATAAATAATAGGTTAAATATATGAGGTGTCCATTAATCTTTTGCTTGTAGAATAGACCGATAACCTCTTGGAATCGTGGGTGAAAATGGAACTAACTTACAAGCTAACACAGTCTGGTACATTGACCAGATATGCCCATTTTATCTTTTCTATTGCCTTCCTCTTTGTAACTTAATTTTATTTTCCCTTTCCTTCCCATGAACAAGGATGATGAATTTTTGTTGTATGTGGGTTTTAAGGGGGTGCTGTTACTATTGTAGCAAATATCACTTGGTTCTGCTTATTTAACTGAGCTATTGATTTGCTTTGCGACAGACTTGGATTCCATATGAAGGGCAAAGCTCAAGTGCAAGGCTGTCTGAAAAAGGTTGGGCTCAAGTTATCTTTATTATGAGTTTATGACCCAAACAAAAGAACAATGATTTTATGCAAAACAAAGATTGTGTCACCTGATCAGTAATGGTTATTGTTTATATATCTTGGTTCAGATAAAAGTCTCTATACAATAAGAGCAGTGCCTTTCTCGGATATTAGGTCAATCCGTAGACACACTCCTACTTTGGGTTGGCAGTATGCTATTGTAGTATTGTCGTCAGGTACGTAGTCATGTACTGTATTTTCATAAGTCCTTCTGTTCCATACCAGGGATTTTGAAGTGTTGTTTTCGTGGAATAGTTTAATCTTTCCTTGTTTTTGTTTGTGAGAAGTTAGTTTACTTGCTATTCGCTTTGCAACTCTTTTGGAAATAGATCGCTTCTACTTTCTAAATTGATAATTATTCCTTGCATACTAGTGTGGCTTCAGTACCCAATTTCTCAGCTCACACATGATATAATTTCTTGATAACTTTGGAAATAGTAAGTCCACTGATATTATATGCTGAGATAATCCATCAAAGCTCTTCATGTGGCATCATTGATAGCTTGTTTGGTTAACGTTTTGGAAAAATAGAAGTGCTTCTTTTTGTACTTGCTTTTGAGAGTTAAGATATTTGGCTAAGCTACTGCGTTTTGAAAGTACTTCTTCTGGAGAAATCATTTAAGATAAGCAAACCACCCCAATCAGCCTCAAAACCACTGGCTATGGAGATGAATCTGGAAGTCAAAAATCCTACTCAAAGTGGCATGTTTTGTCTGGTTGTTAGCCAAAGAAGTTGGACTAATCAAGACAACTTAAAGAGGAGGGGGATACCATTATGTTCTAGATGTTTCTTTTGTGGGGAAACTGGTGAGACAGTTAACCATCTCTTTCTACACTGCAAGATCACTGGTCAACTATGGAGGTTATTCCTGAATCTTAAAGGTATGTCATGGACCATGCGTGCCAAGATCACAGAAGCAATCCGCAGTTGGGAGGAAGCAAGAAAGCAATCCAAGAACAGAGACAGATGGAGAATTGTCCCAGCTAGTATATGGTGGGCAATATGGAAGGAACGGAACTCTAGAGCTTTTGATAGTATAGAAAATAGTATGCAAAAAGTCAGCTAAATTGTCTAATGCTACTTTGTTTTTGGTGTAATCAGTTATACTCAAATGATACTATCTCCATAATTGATGTACTAGACTCAATTTAGTAAAAGATAGTAGGATTTGAAGTACATGGTGTAAATATTGACCAGTACAGTTTTAGTGCGGTCTTTTGAGGAATATAAGAAGTTACCAGTTTCAAAAAATAAATGAAGCAAATTTTGGAAGCTTGACCAAACATACCTTAAGATTCTTAAATTTGTCTCATTTGATTTACGCTTTCTCGAATGCATTTCCATGAATACATGTGTAAATATTGACCAGTACAGTTTTAGTGCGGTCTTTTGAGGAATATAAGAAGTTACCAGTTTCAAAAAATAAATGAAGCAAATTTTGGAAGCTTGACCAAACATACCTTAAGATTCTTAAATTTGTCTCATTTGATTTACGCTTTCTCGAATGCATTTCCATGAATACATTTTGCTATCATGACAATGTTATGATTCTTGGATAGTTCAAAGGCTAAGAGAACTACTATTGGGAATAAGAAGCTCGAGTAGGAATCAATTGCTCCTAGATACTTTGGTCCATTGAGCAAGATTTGGAACCCATTATCAGTGTTATGGCCTGTGGTAGGCAATTTTTGTGAAGCATAAGAGAAGAACTACGGGATGTACTTTGGAAGCTAGGGGTGGAGTCAAAATTGCTTCTTAATCCATGTTATGCGAGGGGTGGAGTCAAGTTTCTGAATAGGTATAAGTTTCATGGCAATCCTTCTCTACCTGAGTGTTATTTTAGAAAATCTTGGCTGTTGATCCTTCTAGTTTCAATAATTTTGTTATGATATCATGATGTTTTAGGTCCCCTTTTGATAATACTACTGATTGATTTAGGCATGAATACTGCTCATCATTTCCAGGAAATCGTGATGTTTGAAGTCAATCAATTTAGCTTGTGCATCATTTTATATAGACATATATGCGTTCTTGATGGGTATACATCTTTTGTTCTATCTAGCTTCAAAGGTTACATGCATGACTTTATTTGTATATTATTTTGATTAGTTACATGCACGGTTTATTTTTCCCTGCTGTTTTTGGTAGATCTTTTAAACTTCCCCATAGTACCAACTTGTTGATTTTGAATATATTGTTTCTTATGCAGGACTAGCATTTCCTCCACTTTATTTTTACAATGGAGGTCTCAAGGAGTTTCTAGCAACAATTAAGCAACATGTTTTTCTCGTGAGGTGAATTCGGTTACTTGTTCTTCCTTTAGGAATCGACTTTGTGATTTTGATAACATTCTAAATGGATTATTTAAACAAATTTCACAGATTTATGTGTTATCTTTTTCTTTCTGGTTGATTCTTCACTGCACTTTGGAGCCAAAATCCCTTTATTTTTCCATCTTATCCTTTATGTGAGATACAAATGAGAAAGTAGAAATCAGAGCAAGACAACTTACACATGGATTGATGCTTGATGATAATGTAACATACAAATAAGAATTAACAAACTATTAGTCATATTATTTAATCACATTGAGAGGTTCTTTGGTGGATGGGAGATAAAGAATATGATCTCTGGAGGTGGCAGACGTGAGTGTAAGTTTCTTTCAGATACTAGGAGGACTGCCACATATCAATTGACATATGATGTTTATACTAGCTGAAGTTCTTGTATAGTAACTAATTGTGCTGGAAGTTGTGGGTTGTTCCTTCTTTTTCAGTATAGCTACAAACTATTTTTAATTTCAGAAGGAAAAGATACTAGTACTGAAAATTTTGGATCTTGGTTGATTCAGTATCTAATTTGCCGTTATTGACCTAATACTGATATAGATTAACTAGATTATTGGAAGGATTTCCTTTCTCACTAGTGAAGGGTACTTACAGGTCAGCTGAAGATGCAAATATATTTCTTGTTAATGACTTACAAGATCCGCTCCAGGTGCAGCTAATGTCATTTAAAATTCTTTTAGCTTTAACAACTGCTCTAGTTCTCCTTCACAGATTCACACTTCCACCTACTTTGATATGATTGTTACAGAGAACTCTCTCTTCCTTGGAGCTTCCCAGGGCCGTTTCTGTTGCCAACAGTCCAACTTCATCTATTGCACCTAGTGAATCTTCATTCAGCCGGACAGATGGTGAAGCCCTTGATAAGAACTCCGCAGTTATTCAACAAAATGGCAGGCAAAGACAAAAACATAATGATCCTCGATATTTATCTATTCAAGTACTGGAGAAATTTTCTCTTGTCACCAGATTTGCACGTGAAACAAAATCTCAATTTCTTCGTGAAGCTCATGGTGATGGTTTCATTTCTAATGCAATGAAGAAGCATGACAAAAAACCAAATAATTACTCTTCTGTTGTTGAATCTAATGATGTTCACAAGCCGCTTGAAGATGTTTATGTGCCTGCAAATTCGTCCGAGGTAAGAATCTCACATGTACTCCACTCCTCTTTCTGGATTGGTTTAATTTTCCTTTTGAAAGCCCCTGGCGTAGAAGATGATGGTCCTGACCTTAGTTCGTATTTGTGCATTTAAATTTTTAAGGAACTGGGAATTTGATTTGGTTAGGCAACAAGGAGAACTCTGCACTTATGCTTTAATAAGATTTAGTAATACACCAAAACCTGCAAGATGATATGAAATGGAACTACTCTTTGTCAAAAAAATAAAAATGAAATGGAATTATTTCTTGGTTTAGAAATGTTCTCTGGTGCTCCAATTGGGAAGTGGCAAGGCTGTTGACATGATTTATCCTTGGGTTCAGAGAATGAATGAACTGCCTCAGTTCATTGTCAACTGTACTCAAAACCATATAAGAATAGTCCAGCAAAGTAGCGTTTTTGGATGTATTATCAACTTCATCACAGGACTGTTCTGACGTTCTTCTCTATCTTTAAACAGGAAAGTTCTTGTGAGATACATAATAAGAATGAAGAAGCTGCAATGCGCGATGAAAGTTTAGAGGTCTGTTCATAACTGAGGAACCATTTGACTTGTTGAGCATGTTATTAACTTCTTGTAACTGGTGTCTGTAGATAAAAACCTACTAGTTTTCAGCTTTTGTTGGATATGAAAGATTCGTCCAACAAGATGATGTTATTTAGTGTATGATAAACTGAAGTTTTTACCTTTTCTTTCTTATTGTTCATCAAAATGAAAGTGTACTCTCTCTAACAACTTCAACTTTTAAATGAGATGGTCCCACACTTAAACATGGTAATGGAGCTGGCAAGAAGGTCCTAGGTTCAAATCTCACTGCCACCAAAAAGCAAAAATATAGGCCATATGTTTGGCCCATTACAAAGAATCAGGCCTACACTTGCGGAGGTGCATCGAGACATAATATAATTAAAAATGTATTCTCTCTAACAACTTAAGCTTTATATGAGATGGTCACATACTTCAACAAAGATCTACGGGTTATTCACGGAACTAAGTTTAGACGACGAAATTTTTCTAAAACGAATCAATTTGAAAATGATGAATGAAGTTGCACCATCTGGATACTACCTGTAGCTGTAGACTGGACTGGACCATACCATCTTTTCTTTATATTATTATGAAGTTAAAACTACATTTCTTTTTTTTGGTTACCTAGTATTTTATAATTTCTTCCAGGTAAAATCCATAGAAATAAATTTTTATATACAACTAATATATTAGAAGTATAATAAGCAAATTAAAACCCAGTTCAGGTAGTATGGGTGGATGAAGTACTTGACATATTTCAGAGCTACTGCCCTTCAGCGGCTGTAATGGCTGCTAACCTTAATAACAGTTGTAATTTAGAAAAAATCCTTGAACTATTATGCTTGAGTGAGTTTTTCAAATTACCATTTTTTGTCTAGGCTACTTAATTTATATCTAGCTCAACAGCATGAGTTATTTTGGAAACATGCCCCCTATTTCTCTCTCTATATCTCTTCCTAGAAGTTAGTAAGTGAATTTAGGGGGTCTGTGACAGGTTCATCAACACTTTTTCTTTCTTCTGCAGTATGACTATGACAAATTATCACTAGTATGGGGAAAACCGCGCCAGCCTCCGTTGGGATCAAAAGAGGTATAAGACTTGTCATTGTTAATGATTTTAAGAGAACATTTTTGAACTGTTGGCATCATGCCAGTGCTAGGTCAAGTAAGCCTTTTCAGCCAGAAGCTCAGGTCCATCTCATTTTGTTGTTGCAGGCTTAACTAACTAGATAGAAATATCCCCTTTTTACAATCTTAAATTTCTAGATGAGGTGATCACACAATTTGATATGGAATCAAAGTAGGCTTTTGAGTCTCAGCGCAACCTATTATCAAGTTTCCACATGCTTGACTCAAGAAATTAAATAGGCCTACTTCATTATTTAGTGGAGCCTGTGGTTATTTAGTGTATTATTTTGTGTGGCTTTTGCAGCTAATGTCCACATTCCTTACTTCATTATGTTTTTCCACAGTGGTCCACCTTTTTGGACTCTGAAGGTAGGGTCATAGACTCGCAGGCACTAAGAAAGAGGATCTTTTACGGAGGTGTGGAGAAAGGTCTGAGGAAAGAGGTATATTCTTGTGGAGATCTATACCCCTCTCATGGTCTGTCTAAGTAGGAATAATATACTTCCGTTTGTCATTGTGGTTCCAGGTCTGGAGATTTCTGTTGGGATATCATTCATATGATTCAACTTGTGCCGAGAGGGAATATCTCGCGTCTATCAGAAAGTCAGAGTATGAAACAATAAAAAACCAGTGGAAGGTTTGTGTAGCTCTCTCTAGACCTTTTTTCCAGGGTGGGGGGCCAGGAAATTTCTGCTTCCTTCTAAACCCCTATTAGTTTATTTCGTTCGATTGGGGTGTGTTTGGTATGAGAGAAAGCATTTTCCATGGATAATATTTTCCTAGAAAATGTTTTGTTGGAAAATAAGTGTGCTTCTTACTTATTTTCTAGTTTTCCGTAAATAAGCAAAAAAATATTATCCCAAGAGCATTTAGACGTAATCTAGCAAATCACCATGTGGGCGGGATGGGGTATGGAGTGGGAGTTTGGGTGGTGATTGTGGGTGGGATGGGAATTGGGGATGTTGGGTGGGTTGGGAGGAGTTAATGAACTTAGAATGTCACTTGTGGAACTTTTTTCCCTACTTCCCTTAGAGAAGTCGTTTCCTCATTTTTAAGGAGCTTGTTTCCTAGAGAAAATGTTTTCCCATATATTTTGATCAACCAAACATGAGAAAATTGAAAAACATTTTCTATTCTCCTCCATACCAAACACACTCTAAATGCATTCCGTGATTAAAATTGTTGAATAAGCTGCCATCTTATATTTAGCTCATTGCAATCTGATGAGATTCTTGTTACCATCATCATGATGCTGTTAGGTTTCAATGTTTCTGTATTCTCTTTTGATATCTCAAGCTTTGTCCTTCAGTTGACACAGAATGATTTTATCTCAGATTTCATGTGAATACTGCCATCCCTTGTCTCTACTAAAATTATATGATGCCACTGGTAAATTAAATATTGAAACGAGGAATACATATTCGTAGGGATAGTAACAGTATTTTTATGTGTTCGCGTTGGTATTCTTGAAATAGGACAACGAGGAGCTTGGAGATAATTATCCTCTGAAAGTTTGTTCCAAGTGTTTAATAATCTGTAGTACTCTTCTGGGTTAAAGGACTTGAATCATATATCTTTGTGAATTTTACTTCTGATATTCCACCAGGGAAGTCATTCCCCCCAATTTTTCTTTCCTCCAAAACGAGTATTTTCAGGGTTAAAAGAATCAATCGTTTTGTTGTGGAGTTATGCTTTCCTGTTCCTATTGGAAAATCAGTTCCCCTGTTTTATCTCCTCCAGAGAGGACCGATGATGAGAAAATGGCTTTGAGGTCTTTTTGGTAAAACTAAGCTTTAAATATTCATGTTTATGTTGAATCTATTTATGCAGAGCATCACTAAAGAGCAGGCTAAGAGATTTACAAAATTCCGAGAAAGGAAAGCTCTTATTGAAAAAGATGTGGTAAGTATCGAATTATTCCAGCCTTTTGGGCCTACAAATGACTTCCATATTAGAGGCTGAGAGCCAGTATGCAGTTCTTCACATCTGAGTCATTAACTACCCGTCTTACTTCTATAACATATTATTTTGGTAATTGTAAAATTATGACACTTCTTATTTCTCTTCTTCCCTTTTCCTTTTTCTTTTAAATTGATCTTGAAGGTCAGGACTGATAGGTCAATTCCATTCTATGATGGGGATGATAATTCTAATGTGAAGTGCTTGCGTGACATACTGCTCACTTACTCATTCTACAACTTTGACCTGGGTTACTGTCAGGTAACTGCATTACGTTAATTGGTCGTTCTTTGCTAATATGCTTGTGCAAAGTTAAATCAGCTACGTGCATGATTTTCCGATTTCTCAAACATTGAAAATCTCAGGCTTCCTGCCTCCCTTTCTCTTTCTCTTAGATGTTCTGTTTCACCATAGGGGGACTTGACCTTGAAACATTGTCTATCTAGGCAGCACCGAGTCCAACCTTGATGTTAGTTTTCTGCAGAAATAGATCCCTGTTTTCTGGTAGTATAATGGTGTGAAATAAAATGATAAGATTCAGAAGCTTGAATATTTTTTAACAAGAGACTTTGCATTTAATCTGAGAATTTTATTTCTTCATTTGGAAAATCTGCTGCCTAAACCATGGTGCGCAGAGTTACCCGGTACATGTGCTGGTGTGACGTAGAAAATATCCGGTAGATTAAGGTGCGTGAGAGCTGGTTGCCTGGTCCTGAAACCACCGTTATTTAAAATAAAAAGGTAGCAGCATAATAATGATGTTTTTATGCATGTTCTTTTTGGTAACTAACATAATAACTATCCAATGTCCTGATTGTTTACCTTCTATTCAATCTTTTCGGAAGCAATTGTCACACTGTCAGTCAAAGAAATGGTCTCACATAATGCAAATTATAGTATCTCATATTACCAACCTGAGATTACTCTGTTTCCCTTTTGTATGTAATGTCTCTCGAGAGAATTCAATTCTTAGTGGATAATACTGGTGGAATCATGCTTTCTATGATTGATCTATGCTGTTGGTGCCTTTGGGCTCCAGTATTCTATTTACAACTTGGTGCAAGTTCCTTTTCTTTCTTGGTTGCTAACTCTCTGATGAACTCTTTTTATTCTCTTGACTTGTAGGGTATGAGTGATCTTCTTTCACCAATATTGTATGTGATGGGAGATGAACCACAATCGTTTTGGTGCTTTGTGGCTTTGATGGAGCGACTTGGACCAAATTTTAATCGTGACCAGAACGGAGTGCATTCTCAGCTTTTTGCATTGTCAAAGGTTCTTTCTGTGTGTCTGGTTTCATTTAACTTGGCAGCTTTTCAACCCCCCCCCCACACACAGCTTCTTTTTTTTTTTTACTACTCAGTTTTATACTTTGTGTACCTCAGTGATGCTTCGTTCTTGCTTTTTGTATATAGACGCTGCCTTTGTTCAATGTTTTTCTTGTACCAAAGTTTCATGAATAAATTATGTATTGGCAGCTACCTTGAGGTGACCAAAAAAGCAAAGCGGCTCTAAGAATTTAATTAAAGCATTGGTATGCAGAAATAGAATAATATGAACATATGCCCACAACTCACTTGTAGTGGGACAATGCAAGAGAGGACACTGTGTCTGTAATCTGCATAAAAGCATCTTGATTATTATTTCCTTTCTTATTCTGAGGCTATTAACACAACTATAGCATGCCATGGTAATTGGTACATGCTAATGAAAAAAGCACTCGTTGCAAATAAAATCCCAAATGATCCACCATTAACTGTTGACAAATCCATAATGTTGCTATAACCTCTATAATAGGCCATGAAACAATGCAAGCCTCTTTATTGGCAGGACAATTTTCTGATTGAAGGATTAGGTGTCAGACAAATGGTATCCTTCAAATGACCACCTAAGCATGCCTGACTATTTAGAAATGATTCATTTTGCGGCTAATGTGTTTCAGTGCTGCATTTTATTTTCTTGAAGCCCTGGCGTTTCCATCCCTTCTTACCCTTTTGCTGTTATAGAAGATTCTTGATTTGTTGATATCACCATATCTGGCTGATAAGTATATGTTTGCTGTCAAAAATCTGATGCACAAATTACTGGGCTATGCAGTTGGTGGAGTTATTGGACAATCCTTTGCATAATTACTTCCAACAGAAGGACTGCTTGAATTATTTTTTCTGCTTTCGCTGGGTTCTTATACAATTCAAAAGGCAAGCAGTTCTACTCCTTAAAATTCTGTGTCTGCTAGCAGCCAGCATATTATGCGCCTGTGTATTAACAGATCATTTGTGGATCCTATGTTTAAACAAACTTGTACTATTTTCATTTTTCAGCTAAACTATACTAATTCAATATCAAAAACAGAAGTTAGATTATGCTGATGAATATGACTAATATGTCGAAATTTTTCTGACCTTGGTGAGATTTTGAGATAGCCTTGGATTAAAAGCCAAATTCCAGACTTGTTTCTCTTTTATTTCATACTGGGAAGTATGAACTCTTACCTCCCTGTTGAGTGCTCACTCCCATTTTAGTGTAAAAATCTTTTGTTTATCATGTATATGACAGCTAGTTCTCTTTTTGTCCATTGATCGTTGAACAATTCACATGACCTAGGGAACTGAAGGAATAGATCCCTTCTCATGATCACCTGGATAAGCATTTCTTCGAACTTATGCATGCATATATATATATATTCTGTTGAACCTAATAATGTTCAGGGATTTGGTCTAGTGGTAAGAGCATAGCACGTGATGCATGAATTAGGCATACGTCACAGATTCGAACTCTGCTATAGATAAAGCCTGGCATAAATTGGAGAAGGGTAGAGGGGGGGATCAATTGTCCATCAAGTTCAATTTTTAAAAAAAAACTATCCATTGAGTTCTGAAAAAAATGTGTAGAGGTCCAACTAAGTTCACTCTATTAGGTTTTATCTATTCCTTCGACATACACCAAAAAGAAGGCCTCCATTCATGGATATTTTTTAGAACTACAAAACAGTGACATTGCTAAAGTTTTTTTCACTTGTAGAAATCTGTTTTACATTTCCCCATAAGGAATCATGATTGTGGTCCTTAAAAGCATTAAGATTTATGGATGTGCTCCTTTCTTCCCAGCATCCCTCTCTCTGAGGATGGGAGGATAAGAGCAAACAAAGGGATAAAAGAATGTTTGATTTCACACCAGCAAAAATGTGATAGTTGGAGTAATTTGAATATCTTGATGCAGCTATCATTTTGTCAAATCTCATGTTACTTCCAGCTTAGGCTGTTAGACTTCAAATTGCACTAAATCGATGTTTTGATTCCCTTTAAGTTGATATGTTTCCTTTTATAGGGAATTTGACTTTGAGAAAACAATGCGGTTGTGGGAGGTCTTATGGACACATTATTTGAGCGAGCATCTTCATCTGTATGTCTGTGTTGCAATTCTGAGAAGACACCGCAGTAAAATAATAGGAGAAGAGATGGATTTTGACACACTGCTAAAATTTATCAATGAGCTAAGTGGTCATATTAACCTCGATGCTACCCTCAGGGATGCTGAGGCTTTGTGCATATGTGCCGGTGAAAATGGAGAAGCTTGCATCCCTCCTGGAACTCCACCTTCATTACCATTTGAGATTACTTCAATGTACAATCAACAGGATGATGATGATATACTGTAACCACTTCTGGATTTAAATTTCATAAATTGACATATGACCTTGGCAATCAGCGTGATATTCTTTTCAGTGTATATATGGATTTTGATAATCAGAATATTTTTTATTTTTTTTGCTGGAAGTCACTAGCTTTTTTCACCATGTTTATGCCCTTATATTGAAATCTTATTTCACTGTTCCTTAAAAAAAATTCTGTTTTCGAAGTTTTGTTGCTACACCAATGCGAATAAGAATTGTAAACCCGATAGCTAGCTTTTGTAACAGGAATAGCCGATATCTAGTTCATTACTTTTCTTCACTTAGTTGGAATTGGCAGTAGAGGAGGAAGCTGATACTTAGAAAAAGGGAGATCTATTCATTTCTGACCTCTTGATACATGCATAAATTGGTTTCGCAAATAAGCTTTCAGGCAGATGAAGCACAAGCTCAAATCCGAAACCGCTAGCATGGGAGTTGTTAACTTGTCATGGCACTAGTGGAAATTGTGCTCTTATGTGAAGGATGCAATAGAGAAATACTGCGACAAATTTCTAAAGGAATGGCTGAATCTCATTCCACGCTTCTTTGCCAGTGCTTGTGAATGCTTCAAGCAAGACAATGTCGTCCAATATGGGAATAAAAGGCTCATCTTCGAGAAATGGCATGTTATTCATTGTCAGAGGTGATAGTAAGCTGCAGTTGAAGTCCTGCATTTCTTCTATCCATGAATCTAAAACTGTTTTGGTGGCCACTTCTTGGTTGCTTACTGTCTCAGCAGGGTACTCTTGCATTTTGCCTTGTGTGCTTTGAGTATTCGCCTCCTTGGACTTGACATGCTTCTTTTTGCCTCTACATGATCTCTTGTTGTTCAAATGTGTGTTCCAGAAGTTCTTAACTTCATTGTCTGTTCTTCCAGGTAGCCTACCAGCAATTAGTGACCATCTGTACCAAAAACGATGTGAGATAAGTAAAGCAGGAAAGTATCAATTATCTATTCATGTTGTATTAGCAGGAAAGCAGGGGGGGGGAAACAGTGACCGGTTGCCAAGAAGCTTGTGGAGTCTGATGATGAGGTCTTTTTCATCTTCTGACATCATTCCTCGCTTGATGTTTGGCCTGAGGTAATTTTTCCACCTTAGTCTGCAGCTCTTACCACTCCTCATTAAGCCTAAGACGTATATTGAAACGTTGAACTCTTTGACGTCAGCATTGTAGTAGACCATTGATGATATAACATGCTATTAGACTAAAAGATTTTGGAAGTATACCTGACTTCTCAGAAATGGTAGCCCAGTTTCCCTCTCCATGAGTCTCGACGCAATTCTTCAATATCAAGTCCTCCTCAGGTTTCCAAAATCCTCTCTTCATTCTTGTTTTAACTTCTTTATCCTTCATTGCACTTTTTCTCTTCCTCTATCCTGTTAACCTTTTTGTGTAGTAAAATAGGAAATGAGTGATATTCATATATATAGATAAAAGTTTTTATTTTTTTTGGAATGGGGGGAGCGGGAGGGGGTGTGGGATGGGGTTGTGCATGTGTCTTACTCACTCTTGAAACAATGATGATGGAATTTAAAATTCTTTACTTTTGGATTACTATGTGTTGAAGTTGAGGGCCCTCAAATTTGATATCTTTTGTACTACCTGACATTGAAACCCCTTTGTGTGTGTGTTCCACTTTCATCCCACTAAAAGCCATTCACAAAGATGCTAGCTCATCTGGGTATTACCTTTCCTCAAGCCCTCCATGGGAAGGGGGAATTAGAAAAACTGATAATTAAAGACTTTCTTTTTTGGTGCATTGTGTATATGGTGGAAAGTTAATAGACTTTGAACAGACATGGATGATTACCCTTTCAAGCATAGTATCATTTTGCAATGAAAACAAACAAAAGATCATCATTTGCAATGTAATGTCATGATTAGGGGTTTTCATCCGTATGTTCAAAGTTAGTATGGTACCAAAAGCTGTCGAAATTAATGTCTAATCACTAATGTATAGTGCCTTTCCTGCTGTGCAAGCATATTTGATTGTGAACCCCTTACTTAGTAGCAGTATATTCTTAGTGAGTGGTGCAACAATGATAGAACGTAACAAAATATTACGACCATCTATCCTATGATTTGAGCCCAAGTTTACCCCTTGCAATTCGGACAACCGTCTGTAGCATCACACCCCTTTCAAGTGCTGCTTATAAGTTGGTCAAAATAGTTTATATGTACTTTCTAACTTATTTATGCTTTTGTTAAACACCCAAGTACTTATGAGTTAAGACCAATTAAAAACCATAAGTTGATGACTCCCGCTTATGGTTTTTTCAGCATATAAAGAACTTTCGATTTGTCCAAGTATTTTACTATTTATACTTAATATAATCTTTATACAAAATAGAACTCCTAATAACTCCCTCTCCATTTCATTTTCTTTGTTCGTGCTTCGCTTTGTATACATATACTCTTCTATTATTTTGTAAATAACTGTAAGTACTAATTATCAACATTTTATTTTTTTACTAAACACATCATCTACTTATTGTCAGTTTAATCACTTTCTACTCAAAACACATAACTGTTTATATAGAGACTTGTACATGTATTGGTCCTTATAATTGGTGAAAGGTATATATATAGTCCCACAAGTTCACATGTAGGTCATATAGTTCATGTTTTTTTTTTTTTGGGTAGGTACAAATAACTCTTGCCAGCTAAAATTTTTGAAGGGAGAGTACTATTATATATGCCAGCTCAAAATGTGATAGGAACCAAAGATATATATATATATATGTCTTGTACTGATATTGATATGAATCATGATGATCTTGGAAGAAGTGAAAAACACATGGAAGAGGGCATGGGACATTGGGCAATTCTAAAAGGTGCCAAAAGTGAAAATGATTGAACCCATGAGAGCATAATGCGCCAATCATCAACCTTAAAGTGCTTTGAATACTGTTCTTGATTGAACTCCAATTGCCTCCCCTCTTGGGGCTTGTCATTCCATAAATTTGGATTAATTCCCATCCATTATCCTTTGGCAAGCGGACGGTGAGCGCATGCCTTCGTTTCTAGCTTAGTCTAGATTCA
Source organism: Solanum tuberosum (assembly GCF_000226075.1). NCBI lineage: Eukaryota > Viridiplantae > Streptophyta > Magnoliopsida > Solanales > Solanaceae > Solanum > Solanum tuberosum. Next base: position 418,739 of record NW_006239194.1, on the reverse strand, counting down.
AATAAGGACAACAAGTCAAGTGTGATGTTTTCCAGTTATAATCATCTGCTTAAGTTTTGATGGATATAATTACTTGATATTTGTATTAGTGGAAAATAGTAGGTATTTGATGAAATAATCAAAGTGCACACAAGCTGATGTTATCATCCTCTCGCTATTTATTCCTTTTGGTTCATCATCATTGTTTTTGTGTTAGGGTTATATAAATTGCAATGCAAATTATCTTCATACTTTGTAATTCATGAGACAATAATAAGGTCACCAACAAACTCCCCTCTTCCTCTACACACACACACGAGAAAAAAGACAGTTTGGTGTACGAAATATTTTGTATTCACGCATGATTCGAGGAAGGATTGTATTCTAAGGGTGTCTAATGTAGGCAGTCTATCCTGACTTTTGCATTATAGTGGCTAATTTCATGGCTAGAGAGTTGTTGCTTCATGGCTCATCAAAGTATAGATTTGATCTCAAATTTAATTACGAGATATCCCACCTTATCTCATGAACCAAACTATCCTAACATAGTATGTTCAACAACATTTCAACATAGAATTGTATGGTTGCATTCATAGTATGTGTGTTAAATAAGGCAAAGGAAGAAAAGGGTTGTCAAGTCCTTTCATGAAAAACTAAAGCTGCAGCATACACCTCATAAGAAGAAGATAGTGGATTAGTACAGAGAGCAATATTTGAACACTTTTAAGCTGGCATATTTCTTGGATTTTATTTATTTTGCTTTTCAACTTTTCTCATTATAGTGTTTACTGAGATTATTCCCCTTGTTTCTTTGCTCAAACAAAAAAACAGTACCAAAATCTTTCATAGATATCTTTTAAAAGTACCACATTTGTTTTTGTCCTCTTTCACACGTGGAAGGTTATTATTAATATAAATAAAAGGGAAACTTCATAAACACAAGTGAATAAGTAAAATATTTCATGATTCACAACTAATTTCGTTATTACATTTAGTACGATAAAATAAGTTTACATGATATCCGAAATCAAAAGAGTTCACATTATAATAAAATCCCTAAAATTAAGCTTAGCAATTAGATATATTTTTATGAGAAAATTTTAAACATGACTGTAGTTTGAGCCTTATTAGAAATCTATAGTTATAGTTTGAGTATTTATCATTCATAGCAATAGTTTGAGATTTTAGGAAAAAGAGATGAAGAAGCAAGCGAGATTAGGAGAGAGACGAACGAGATTTAAAAGAGAGAAACGAGAGATGTTAGAGAGAGACAATACTAAAGGTAGGAGATTGTGTTATGCAACTTATATATGTTAAAATTTGAGGGGTAACCTTTGTGTTGTAATCAGGATTTTTGTTCAATTTCAACCAATATTTGTTGTTTATCATAATGTTTTCTTTTTTGTTACAATCTCTAGCCATTTTCGTAACAATTTAAACATGCACTCTCTAGTACTTTAAGGATGACTACTTATTTTAAAAACTATCTTTTTTGCAGGATAGTTCAAGAATCCTTTAAATAGAAAAATAGGTTATTATTATTTTTTTAAAAGAAAAAAGTACATCCTAAACAGGATGTTCATCTAATTTCCTCTAGCAAAAGCTTACAAAAGTAGGCTACGCTATTCTATAGGCTCGTTGTTGGGAGAATTACATTGTATATATAAGGTAGATTCTCAATATTTTTGTATATATACTAATTTTGAACCACCAGAGATAGCCTTGTGGTACTAGATTGATGAGTTGTATAACTAAGTCACCGTTGAGCGTCCATCTTGACGTTGCTATCGATATATGTAACCATCTGGTACGTCAATTTAGTGGTGTAAGATCAGCTTGTATATACGCCTACTCACTTCACATTAGGGGTGTCAATTTCAGCTCAAATAAATGAAATGAGTCCATTTTGCTCATATTTAATGACTTGGATCACTCATATTTTAAATGGGTAAGTATGAGCTTCAAGCTATTTTAAGAGCTCCTACAAAATGGTTAAAATATGGGTATCCATATAGACCCATAATAGATAACTCACTTCTCACTTCTACTCAAAATTATAAATTCAGCTAAAAAATAAAAATTCTAATATCAATTTTTAATTTTCAAAATTATTAATTTATTTTTCAAAAAAATTAGAGGGTGGACCCGGGGTAGGGGTAGGGTTGGCCAAAAAAAATCAATTTTTTTCTAGGGGTGGGGGCAGGTGGGAATG
>NW_006239194.1:410107-416313 GCF_000226075.1 Solanum tuberosum | reverse complement strand
GTGGCGGAGGGGTAAAATTTTTTTTTTTGGAAAAACATAATATTTTTTGAAAAACAAAAAAAAATTAGGGGTAGGTTGGGTGGAAGGTGGGGGGTGGGGGTAGGGTTGGCAAAAAATTAAAAAAAAAAAATTTCAAAAAATTAAATTTTTTTTTTTTGGGGTAGGGGTTGTCAATTTTTTTTTTTTACAAAAAAGGCTTTTAAATTATTTTTTTGGGGTAGGGTCGTAGGGGTAGGGTGATATGGTAGAGGTTGAGGTATTAACAACTTAGCTTTGATTTAATATTTTTTGGCTTTAAGAGATTAAAGTGGGTTACAACCATTTTACCCAAATCAAATTTGACCAAATCCATATTTACCCATATTTTATATGGGTGGATTGTGATCCAATCCATTTTCACTCAATTCATATTCAATCCATTCAAATTCGATCCAAACCACTCATTTGCCACCTCTACTTCACATCTATCTTTTCCACTCCAAATCTATCTATATATAATAGGAGAAGAAAAACTGCCACATGTCAGCACCACAAAATTAGTAGATATATTAAATAATAAATGACACTTTGAAAAACAAAAACAAAACAGTATTTTTTTTAAAAAAAATCAAAAATTATATTTGAAATTCCAAAAAAAAAACGTATGATGGCAGTTAAAATTTGTGGAATCGGTAGTCTTTTTAAAAATTTGCCATCACTGCGGATTAAAATATATTAATTGCCATCACTACTGATTAAAATAAAATAAAATGAAAAATGAAAACATACAACAAAAAAACATATTTAATATTTTAAAAGTATTAACAAATGTTAAAATCTTAATTATTTTTTAAATATCATATAATAAAAAATTCAATTTAAAAAATATTAAAATCTAATTTTAGAAGAAAAACAATCTGCATAAAAAAAACTGAGATTCAAATAGATTTGCTTATCCATAATTATAGATTTCTACTTTACTTTTAAAATTCCCTTTATATATATCTTCAATATGTATATAATAGGAGTAGTAAGAAGTGATACCTATTAGCACCACATAAATTCTCGAATTTCTATACAATTAAAATTAATTATCTGTAGTTAATTTAAATAATACATTACAATTTGAAAATCAAATTAGAAATTTTGAAGAAGTTTTTAAAATTAACGTGACATATTTTAAAACAATTTTAAAAATTAACATTATATAACTTTAAAGCATTATTTAAGTGATACACAAAAATAATCTGAACTTACCTTAAATTAACATGAATTGTAAATAAAATATTATACGAATATAAACATTTCCATAATATAACAAAAAATGTTAAAAAATTTATGTTGCCATGTTCTTCCTTGAACTGTTAAAAAACTTTACGTAAGGTTTTATTATAGAAACCTCTATTGTTTATATATTTCCTTTCAATATATGAAAAAATAGTAACCAACTAAAATATGTCATGTACTTTATTTTAACAATAAATACATTTACTAATTTTTATTTAAATTTAAATCGACAGATTTAAACTGCCCAATACATTATATCAGACTTTACATACATTTCGAATGAAAAAAATTATTTATTTGGATAAGCACTTTTTTTTATTAAAAAAAATAACATAAAAGAAAAAGAAAAATAGAAAAAAAAAAACAAATAAATATTAAATAACCAAAACCAATAATAAAATTTGTAATTACCAAATTAATTCAATATTATAAATTTCAAACATAAAAGACCACAACAACAACACAAAAATAGAATATATAATTATCAAAATTAATTGAAAATCTGAAGAAAAAAAAAGTGCAATTTACAAATATAAAAAAAATAACAACTCACGGTTAAATTACCTTTTGAATTCCTATAATAAAGGATACTCTAATCTACTTCACTCCCACATTTGCAGATTCCTAAATTTACTCAAAAACGATTTTTTATTATCAATTTAAAAATTATGAAAGAAAAGAATAAAAATTACAAATCACAAAAAAAGTACTCCCATTTCCCATAACTTCCTCCTCACTGTCAATCATTAATGTTAACCAACTTCATTTCTTATGTAAGAAATTCTAGAACATATACAATCAAATGATGAACGAGAGAAAAGACATAGGTAAGTATTCTTCATAATTTATATGAAAGAGATGGAGGCAAGTATTTGTCATATGTATGACTCGTTTTGATTATTTTATAATTTTACTTCTACTGAGTTTTATTTTTAGCGATTCACAGTCTTCTTTGCTTTTTCATTTTCTTATTTCTTTCGAAATATTGGAGCAAAAAAAACAATTTTAATCTTATAATTTTAATGTTCTTATTTTCTTTGAATATTAGGTTAAAACAATATGAAAAACAATATTCATATTGTGCAACAGATGAATAAGATACATAGAAGGAGATATATATAATTGTGGCACTGGAGTGACTAGCGGATGAAGGCTACATTTATTACTTCTCTAAAATATACTATTATTTATTCTTCATTTTTTTACATGTATCACTATTCAAGAATAAAATCAATATGAATAGTGACAAAGATGATGAAAGACTTTCAAAAATGGAGATATCTTCATACTTTAGGTAATTATTTCAATTATTTTTTGATTTTTTTTTTTTTTTTAAATCTTGCATTTCATTACTTATTATTTGGACAGTCTTATTTATCACTATGATAGTGGTTAGAAGGATTAAAGTGTGAGCAACAAAGTCCACATAAATTTTTTGGTAAAATATGATACTAAAATATCATATAATTGATATATAATTTTTAGAAAAATTGAAAGATATAATTTAAAATTTTGAATTGCATGTGTACAATTTGACATTCAATTGATTAAATGCTTGACATTATCATAATAGTAGGACTTTTTTAATTACATTTTATTTTAATATAACGATTAAATTTTCTTATATCTTTATTATGCTAACAAGAATATAATAAAAATTGTGAGAGTTATTTATGACTTTGAATAAATTTAAAAATAAATAAGTTAAATAATACTAAAAATTATGCTCATCAAATTGAGATAATGGACTAAACTTATATATTGATTTATTTTCATAACTATTCTATTTTAACATGTTAAGGTGTTAAATGCTAACAATATCCAATGCAAATTTTACAATATCATTTTATAGTAGATCGAATTTTGATATTGTCATTAAATTAGTGTTTACAATTACATTATAAACTAACCGCGCAACGCGCGTACACGAATACTAGTTTATATAGTTAGAATCATAGATCTAACTATATAAAATGTGACCAACTTCTTATAAAGACAGGTCGCATCAAAATCTAAGCCAAAAAATGTATCATACGAAAGAAATGTATAAATTATCATGTATACATGCACGATTTTGAAGATCAAATATAGTTTCAATTTTAATTGATATAATTAAACAAACCAAATAGATTATTTTACAACAACAAAAAACAACACCTTTTTGCATCCAAATTATTAAGTATATATTAACATAACCCAAAATAAATCAAGAAAATAATGCACAAAGATTAACTCATAGAAAGGCCTTTTTCACAAAGGTTACACCTCAAATTTGAACCTATATACCCGATACGCCACCTACTCACACACACATTTAAATGCATTTGACATTTTCAATCCGTCAGGGCTATTTTTAACTCCTACTTATTTTTAAGGAAAAACTATATAAATGAACCACAAAATTCAAAATAATTACATGTTCATATCCAAACCCAAAGTAATTCAAGAAATATCATTCTCTCATAAATAATTACAACTTATACCCCCCCCCCCTCTCATTTAGGCTGATAATTTTTGCTTAACTAATATTAAATCAGTATCATATATTGTATTAGTTTCATTAATGCTGATAATTTTGGTTAACTGATACTAAATCAGTATATATATATATTGTATTGGTATCATTAAGGTTTCTTGTTAAGAAATTACTCATTAGTCAATGATACTATAAGAGTATATGTATATTGTTGTGGTATCATTAAGATTTCTTGTTGAGAAATTACTCATTAGTCAACGATACTATAAGAGAATATGTATATTGTTGTGGTATCATTAAGGTTTCCTGTTCAGAAATTACTCATTAGTCAATGATACTATAAGAATATATGTACATTGTTGTGGTATCATTAAGGTTTCTTGTTCAAAAATTACTCTTAGTCAATGATACTATAAGAGTATATAATGAGTAATTTCTGAACAAAAAACCTTAATGATACTAAATCAGTATATATTGGTATCATTAAGGTTTTTTGTTCAGAAATTACTCATTATATACTCTTATAGTATCATTGATTAATGAGATCAATTAAGTAGAATTATCCGCCTTAATGTAAGAATATCACTTCAACTTGTACCAACGCTCCCCTTCTCGCACATACCAACCAAATTTAGGCATAATATATAAATGTGACACTTAATTTGACTTTATTTTCATTTATGCCCTTCAAGTTTAAATGTGTACAAGTAGACATTTAAACTTATATAAAATTGAACAAGTAGACATATGAAAAATTGTCATATAGGAAGAAAGTTTTAAGCATTAGAGTTTGAGGTATGGGTGAGTTTCGGCGAGGCATTAAAGATTGCTCATCTATAATTACTTGTCTTGATCTTTCAAACAAGAAGCTATAATTCAGGTGAAATTTATGTAAATAATCCAGGACTTTGTGGAAGTCCTCATATCCACACAAGTGTTATGACACCGTTTGCAGTTTTAATCATCTGTGGTTCTGATGGTAGTAACAATATAATGTATCTTGCTTGATAAAAACAAATGACATAGATTCGAGCTTGAACTGCTTAAGTCAAAATCATTTCAACAGTTCTTTTGCAAGTATAACTAGTACTGTTAGGACAAGGATTTGATGATATGATAATGCAGCTACTTGAAATTCATTCCTGATCAAAGGCCAACAATATAATTCTTGCCAGCTAAAAATCTAAAAGTGAAAATTATTGAAAGAGCATAAATATTCTCCAATTATGAATAAAATTGGACTATATTATGTATATTGACTGCCCATGATTTTAGGCTAATTTTTCAGGATCCTAACCTAAATAACACCAAATTTCATGCAAGTTGATTCTAGAAGTCTATTATCGTAGCTCACTTACACTACAAAAGGAACCCCAGTTACCAACAAAAAAATTCGTTGGCAAATTGAGTTAACAACCAAATGCCAACTTATATTAATCTGTTGCTAAAAGGCTCGTCGGTAAATATTGCCAACCAATTTTAATTTGTTGGTAAACTTACCAACCAAAAATCAGTTGGTAAACACTCAAAGATGTTGTTACAAAATTTTGAAACACGGCCCTGAAATTTCCGTTGGTAAATTCACCAACTAATTTTTGGTTAGTATACCGTTAGTACCTTTACTAACGAATTGACAAGGAGTTAGTAAATTTTTTTCTTCATTATTCAATTCTGTTGGTAATACGTTGATAATTATAGTAAATTTTTGTTGGTAATTTACCAATAAATTTTAAATACTTTTATTTTTTGGTTTCCCATCCAATGTTCGATACCCCACACCAGAGCCCGACTAAATCCGGATTCACGCCGGAAAGTCCCACATTGGGGAGTAAAGCGCTCCCTAACAAAGCTGACTCCGTACCCAAGGGGAATTGAACCTGAGACCTCTTGGTTAAGAATGATGCAGTAATTACCACTCCACCACAACCCTTGTTGGTAATAAATTTTAAATACGCTAATTAATTGTTAGTTTGTTGGTAATATATCATTCAAGTTCAATGTTAGGTTAGTAATTGATTGACAATATGTTCAAAATATTATTAACTGAATGATTATCCAATAGTAAAATATTTATTAATTTATTGCATTTAAAAATCTAAGAGCACGAATATAAATCCAAAAATATTAATATCAATTTTATAAATCATATTTGAATGAAACAATGCAAAATCTATGACAACAAGTTAAAATTAATCTCAATATGACACATATCATTATATCAAAAAAATTAATTTGAGCACGTTTACCAAAAATATTGACCAAATCTAAATTTTGGCCAAAATTTAAAAGTTAAAACGCCTAACAGCACAAACTGAAAATGGAAGCCTCAAAACCTGAACCAACCATCCTATTAGATATAAAAATGACCTTCCAAAGCTAATCGCGCTGACGAAATTCTCATCAGAGCACGTTTACAAAAAATGTAAAGCAAAGTCAAATTTTGGCCAAAAGTTAAAAGTTAAAA
>NW_006239194.1:387490-409395 GCF_000226075.1 Solanum tuberosum | reverse complement strand
TTTATTGCATTTAAAAATCTAAGAGCACGAATATAAATCCAAAAATACTAATATCAATTTTATAAATCATATTTGAATGAAACAATGCAAAATCTATGATAACAAGTTAAATTAATCTCAATATAACACATATCATTATATCAAAAAAATTAATTTGAGCACGTTTACCAAAAATATCGACCAAAGTCAAGTTTTGGCTAAAATTGAAAAGTTAAAACGCCTAATGACAGACACTAAATATGAAAGCCTCAACACTAGACGCTGATTTACCAAAAAGTTTAACTTCAATTGATAAATTTACCAACTATTCAAATATAAGTTAGTAATTAATAATTTACCAATAAATTTTATCACTGTTGGTAATAGTTACTATTCAACTAAACATTCACATGTAATATTACCAACTAATAATTAATATGTTGGTAAATTTTACCAATGGATTAATGATCGGTTGGTATATTACCAACTATTTTAATGATGTTAGTAATTTACTAACTACAATCTTTATTCGTCGGCAAAATTTCCAACTAATTGGTTATTGGTTGGCAAGTTTACCAACAAATTATATTTCGTTACTAATTTACCAACACATTTATATTTGGTTGGTAAATTTAGCAACACAATCTTGTTGTTGGTAATTGTTTGGTTAGTAATTCATTGGTAATATGTTAATAAATTATATAAACATTTTTTTGTCATATTTACCAACCGATATATACTTCGTTGGTAATATTACCAACAAAAGGTGTGAGCTAGTAATATTTCAGTTGGTAATCCATTGATAAAATGTTGCTAAATTTGGCGCCATTTTTTTCCCGCCGTATTTACCAACTAAAATACTTAGTTAGTAAGATTTTTGGTTGGTAATCTGTGAGAATTTCGTTGTTAAGTTTTAAAATATAATTCAGTTAGAAATATGTTGGTAATTTGTTAGTAGAATACTAACCAACTTAAGTTGTTAATAAAATCTGTTGGCAATTTAGGTTTTTTTTGTAGTGTTAGATCAATCAATATAAGCATTGATAAATCCGCCTTCTTTTTATGTTTAGGACATAGACTCTTTCTGCATTTGTCGAACCTTAAAATTCTGGATCCGCCACTAGACACCTTCCATTACTATAGAAACATGAAAACGTGAAGAACCAAGCTACTAGTTTTGAATGTTCATAGTTGCGGTTGAATCTCATGAATATTTTATTAAATATCTTGATAGTTGGATTCAATTGAGTTATACTATATTAGAGTTTTAAACTTGAAGAAATAGGTTTGAGCAAACATTATTGGCTAAAATGATGCATACATATATAACGGAATTTATCGTAATACACTCATACTTTACATGACTCATATGAACTCCCTACATATTTTAAAAGTATTTCAAGGACATTTATCGGGTTAGCTGATTAATAAATTATTATTTTTAAATTTCATTTGTACACATGTGCTGATCAAAAGGTAAAAAGATAAAAAGAATTGACCATTTACACTCTTTGAACATATAAAAAAATAAAAAAGCTTCTCTCCTTCACACTTCAATTCTACCATAAAGAAATTAGTAGAATCTCTTAGATTTTTATTTTATGAATCACTATATTCTTCTCTAAACGAACTATTACTTGTGTCATATTGGATAAATGTCAAAATAACTCTTTTAAAAAATACCTAGGACCGTTATACGTTCCTATAGAGTATGAATATGTTATGCAAATTCGATTACAATTTAGATGTCGTTTTAATCATTTTCCCAAGTATGTATGGACTAGTTTGTATCATCTTAAGATATGTGTGGTTATTATATATACATTTTTAGCATTTCGGGGCCGCTAAATCAGAACTAGACGATTTTCTTAATTTTTAGTGTGAGTTAATACATAAAGTTTTTGATGATATAAATTTGGGGAACTATTTTTAGAAAAACTTTATAGAACCCTCTGTAATGACCTGGGAAACATTATGCATAGCCTCTCATGATTCACACCACTTTTTTTTAAGTATTTAGGGGCCACTCAATAAGAATTAGACAATTTTCTCAATTTGTTGTGTGTAAAGATTAAGTACATGATATTTTTGGTCATATGGATTTAGCCTCAACATGGGGGAACAGTACGTATAGCCTCACCATGACTCACGCTACTTTGTTAGCATTTAGGGGCCACTCAACGGGAATTAAGTGATTCTCTCAATTTTTCGTGTATGTGTTAGTACATGAATTTTTTGGTGATATAGATTTTGAAAACTTTTTTTGTAAAAACTTAACAAAACCCTCAATTCGCGTGCATATCACCTGCCAATATAAATGTGGTTGTGACATTTTAAGGGGGTAAAAATTTCAATTTTAAACAGTTTAGAGGGGTGATAAGACTCCCGTGAAGAATAAATGTGTAGTTGAGAATCCGGTCATAGCTTAAGGGGGCATTTGACCATTTTCTCTTTTTATTCTCAAAAGTGTTTTCTAAACTCAACTTCAGGATAAATTGAAAAATTATCGAGGAAATTTAAGAAACAACTAACACTAAAAGACATAATCAGGCTCCTTAGCTAATGTTTCTCTAATTACGATCCGTAGCTACATATTAAGAGGAGAGAGGAGAGCGAGAATGTGAAAGGGGAAGAGATGCGAGATCTAAGAGAGAGAAATGAGAGAGATCCCATCAATTTGTGTATCCGATTGATAATTGTATTGTTGTTGTAATTCGTAACAAATTGTATTAATTGTATTCATCTATTGCCTTGTATATGGTATTTATGTGTTACCACGTATGTTTGTGTGCTATCATTTGTATGGGTATTGGAGAGAGAGAGGGCGAGGAGAGAGAGGAGAGGAAGAGAAGAGAGAAGGTTGCTATAAATTCTAATTATAACTATAAATCGTAATTCTTTTAAATTATAATTATGTATAGTAAATACATATATCATATGTTTATCTGCATTTTCCTCAAAATTATTCTCGTGTGGACTCGCAAAGCAGGAACCCAATAGTGATGGATTGGACTCCTAGTTCTGAACGAATTTTGTTAGTGGGCTTAAAGTTAAGGTAGGTTGGTTGGTCGGATTTTTGGGTTTACATATATACATCCAAACTAATCTATGGGTTAGTAAATTTATTTATTTTTGTTTGTTCGTTTCTTGCTCGAGGTTCGATATGCACATTGAAGCCTTATTATATTTGGATTCGCACCAGAAAGTCTCATATTAGGGGGTAAAGTGCTCCCAAACAAAGGTGACTCTGTACCTAGGGGACTCGACCTCAAAACCTCTGATTAAGGATGACGAAGTACTTACCACTCTGCCATATTGTTGGTTAGTTAGATTTATCATAATACGAGGTATACTTGTGTGATAGAATGTTAAGACAATTTAGAGTATATGTACAGACTTATTAGTTGAATTTCAATACGTATACTAATATATGGAGAACTGTATAAGCTTCTTTAGAAAATAAAGACGATTTTTTGTAATAATAATTATGAATGAGCAAGTAAGAGAGGTAGATAACGAAATAGCAAGATTGTCCGCAATTTAAAAAATTAATTATTTTTTTCTGAATCTAAAATGTGGTCTGATGGACAATGAACCTAAATGAAGTTAATGGAAAACTAGAAATCAAATTTCAATAAAAATGAAAACTTAAGTGATTCTTTTCATCTATCAGTAAAGATATGTCACTTGGCCTAACTCTAACCCCAAAAGATAGCTTAAAGGGAAGAGGATTGTCTATGTCTTATAAGGAGTCCACCCATCTAATTAACCGCAAATATGAGACTTTTGTCATATCCTTCAACACCCCATCTCACGCCCATTACTTAGCATCTGGTGCGTACCCTCAGTATTGACCTGGAGGAACAGTACATACAGCCTCACCATGATTCACGCCATTTTTTTAGCATTAGAGGCCACTCAAACGAAATTAGGCGATTTTCTCAATTTATGTGTGAAGTTTTTGATGATATGGATTTCGGAAACTTTTTTTGCAAAACCTTTACATGACCCTCCGTATTGACCTGGAGGAACAATATGTATAGTCTCACCATGATTCACAATTCACACTACCTTTTTAGCATTTAGGGGTCATTTAACAGAAATTAGGCGATTTTTTCAATTTTTGGTGTGTTAATATATCAATTTTTTGGTGATATGAATCTCGGGAACGTTTTTCCCAAAAACTTTAAAGGTGCCTCTGTAATGACCAGGGAACAATACGAATAGTGTCACCATGATTCATGCCACTTTTTTAGCACTTAGGAGCCACTCGATAGGAATTTGGCAATTTTTTCAATTTTTTGTGTGTATTAGTATATGAATTTTTTGGTGATATGAATTTTGGGAACTTTTTTTGCAAATACTTTACAGGACCCACCATAATGACCTGGGGAACATTATGTATAGTCTCACCATGATTTACGTCACGTTTTTAGCATTTAGGGATCACTCAAATGGAGTTAGACATTTTTCTTAATTTTTCGTGTGTGTTAGTACATGAATTTTTTGGTGATATGAATTTCAGAAGAAAAAAAATTGCCAAAACTTTAGAGGATCCTCTGTAATGATCTGGGGAACAGTATGTATAGCCTCAACATGATTCACGTTACTTTTTATAGCATTTAGGGGCCACTCAACAAGAATTTAGGCGATTTTGTTAGTTTTTCCATGCGTGAATTAGTACATCTATTTTTTGGTGATATGAATTTTGGGAACTTTTTTTATAAAACTTTACGGGACCCTCCTTAATGACATGGGGGGAATAGTACATATAGTTTCGCCATAATTTATGCCACTTTTTCTAGCATTTAGGGACCACTCAACAAGAATTTATGCGATTTTCTTAATTTTTTCATGCGTTTTAATACATGAATTTCGGGAACTCTTTTTGCAAACAATTTACAGGACCCTCCTCAATGACTTGAGGAACAGTACGTATAGTCTCACCGTGATTCAAACCACTTTTTCTAGCATTTAGGCGCCACTCAACAAGAATTTTAGCGATTTTCTCATATATATTTTTTCGTGCGTGTTAATACATGAATTTTTTTGTGAAAAAATTTGGGAATTACTTTTTTTGCAAAAACTTTAACGGACCCTTCTTAATGACCTGGGGAACAAAATGTATAGTCTCACCATGATTCACGTAAGTTTTTTTAGCATTTAAGGGTCAATTAACAGAAATTAGTCGATTTTCTCAATTTTCCGCGTGTGTTAGTATGTATATAAATTTTTTGGTGATATGAATTTAGGAAATTCTTTTTGCAAAATCTTTATAGGCACCTCCATAATGACATGGGGGAATAGTATGTATAGCTTTTACACGATTCACGTCACTTTTTTAGCATTTAGGAGTCACTCAATAGACCTTAGACAATTTTCTTTGTTTTTTCGTGCGTAACGTACATGACTTTTTCGGTGTTATCAATTTCGGATTTATTTTTTGCAAAGCATAATGATAGTGTATATTATTATACATACATATAAATTACATTTAAATATAATATATATACTTATTCATAAAAATAGTATATATATTATGTATACTTTAACCATGTTGATAAACTAATTGATCAGAATATATATTTGTAATAACAGAAAATGTCAGCAATCGAATTAGACGGTCATAAGTAAATCTTTTCTCTCTTCAAAGAATAGATTATTGGTAGATTATTTTGGTTTGATGTCAAGATGGGCTGAATAACAAAATTTGTTACTTAGTTCAACTATTATATATTACTTGGACCATTTCCTTCAATTTATTTATTATGGTACTGTAGTCACTTAAAATTTATTAAATATAAATTTATAAGGTGATTCGAATTATATTAAATTCATGAATGTATTAGTCCAAATTGCTTTAAAGTGTCAACTCTAATAAGGAGCCAAATGAGTAATAATAATAATTCTAATAAGGAGTAATGAGTAATAATAATAATAATTGCAATGTTAGTCCTTCTAGGTAATGAGTAATAATAATAATTGCAATGTTAGTCCTTGGTGTTAGTCCTTCTATTAATGTACAATTCTTTTGCACGTTGTACAACTAATTAATGCAGTCAAAAGTTAATGTACAAAATTGTATGCATGTTGTACAAGAGTATTAATGCAGTGTTGGTCGGATTAATATAATTGAGTTAATTATTTAAATCTAATAAATATAGATTTATTTAAAGCCCGCTCCATAACGCCCATATTACATGTCACTTAAATCTGATTGGTTGAAGGGAATCATATTCCTATCACAACTCCTCTATTTTAAACCTATAAATAGGGGTCCTCATAATTCAGAAAGAGAACCAAAAATTCGAACAAGAAGCTAGAGAAAGCTCGTGGATCAAAAGCCGCAATTTCTCTACAAGTTCAAGAATTCGAGAATTCAAGAATTCAAGTGTTCAAGTTCAAGATTTGAAGAAGTCGAGATCAAGATCAAGACCAACAGATTCAAGATCAAGCTCGAAGCCCTTGAATTCAACTAGAAAGTCAAGATCAAGATAAAGTTCAAGTCAAGATCAAGTTCAAGATCAAGATCAAGTCCAAGTTCAAGTCCAAGTTCAAGATCAAGATCAAGATAAATCCCAAGTTCAAGATCAAGCTCAAGAGCCCTTGAATATATATTCGAAAAGGCGAATTCAGAGGAATCATAGAGATTGTAACACTCGCACTTTAAATCAATAAAACGATTGTTGCGATAATTTTCCGTTCTTGATTATTGTTTTGTCGACGCAAAATTTTACTGTCTACAAATTCTGACACGCCCAGTGGGACAATCTCTACCTCTCATCTCAACTTTTCAAGCATCAAATAATATCAAAATGACTTGCACTATAGAAGAATGACTACCAAACTTGACTAAAACAATTAAAGGCTTGACAAAGTGTGCTCACGAACAAGATGCTAAACTTTCCAAGCTAATAATAAAATGAATAACATGATCGAAAGAAGATCGAGTCAAGAATCTTTGAAGCTTCCTATAATTCAAGACGAAGAAGAGTCTTGCATAAAGCAAACAAGGATCAAAGAGATTCATCTCTCCGTTGGAGGTTTGATTTCCATTGATGAATTGAAGGACTTTATCATATAGGCTATCAAAGACAAGTCTGAGTCCCCATACAAATTTTTTTCTACATATGCAAAGCCATATACACAAAGAATTGATAACTTAAAAATGCATGAGGGTTATTAACCTCCTAAGTTTCAACAATTTGATGGCAAAGGAAACCCCAAACAACATATAGCGCACTTTATCGAAACTTGCAATGAAGTTGGAACGTATGGTGATTATCTCGTTAAAGATTTTGTTCGATCTCTCAAAGAAAATGCCTTTGATTGGTACACAGATCTCGAACCAAATTCTATAAATTGTTGGGAGCAGTTAGAGCAAGAGTTCCTCAATCGTTTCTATAGTACAAGACACGTCGTTAGTATTGAACTTACAAAGGCTCGTCAAGGTGAATATGAGCTAGTTGTTGACTTTATCAATCGCTGGAGAAGTTTGAGCCTCAACTGCAAAGATCGTCTTAGTGAAACTTCTAGCATTGAAATGTGCATCAAAGGCATGAATTGGGGTCTTCACTACATCTTGCAAGGATTTAAGCCCAATACATTCGAAGAGTTGGCAACTCGTGCACATGACATGGAATTAAGCTTGACTTTAAGAGAAGATCAACGATCTCCTGTCTATGCACCTCATGAAGATGAAGATATAGAAGAACTCCAAAGTGAGGGCAAGTCTACATCTGAAGATGACTTTGAAGAGTCAATGTATATCAAAACGCCCCTAGACGCATGAGGTTAAACTGCATATCACAAAACTTCAAATTTGAGCTAAATCTTCAAGTTGAAGCGCTCCTAGACGCATGAGGCTAAATTGTATATCACAAATCTCTTCAAATTTGATTTAAATTTTTAAGCTGAAATGTTCATTGAAAAAATGAGCTTAAACTGTATGTCACTTAAATCTTCAAGTTTGAGTTAAATCTTCAAGTTGAAATGTTCCTTAAAACACGAGCTTAAACTGTATGTCACAAATCTCTTCAAATTTGAGTTAAATCTTCAAGTTGAAATACTCCTTGAAAAACAAGCTTAAACTGTATATCTCAAAGCTCTTCTAATTTGAGCTAAATCTTCAAGTCAAAATGCTCCTTGAAACACGAAATTAAACTATATGTCACAAAACTCTTCAAATTTTTTAAAACACAAGCTTAAACTGTATGTCACAAACCTCTTCAAATTTAAGTTAAATCTTCAAGTTGAAATGCTCCTTAAGACACGAGCCTAAACTGTATATCATAAATCTCTTTAAATTTGAGCTAAATCTTCAAGTTGAAATGCTCCTTGAGACACGAGCTTAAACTGTATATCATAAAGCTCTTTAAATTTGAGCTAAATCTTCAAGTTAAAATGCTCCTTGAGATACGAGCCTAAACTGTATATCATAAAGCTCTTTAAATTTGAGCTAAATCTTCAAGTTAAAATGCTCCTTGAGATACGAGCCTAAACTGTATATCATAAAGCTCTTTAAATTTGAGCTAAATCTTCAAGTGAAAATGCTCCTTAAGGTACGAGCCTAAACTGCATGTCACTCCTGGCCCGCAAGAGTATAAATTGTGTACGGCACAACAAAAAAAAAATCAAAAAAAATCACTCACTTCCAGAACTACGTTGTGACTTGATCCTCTTCATTGAGGTACATAGGCATTTAGAACCATATTCTAAGTTCAGTTGCATGAGTGTCAAAAACTAAATGTTCCCACTTGATCTGTCACATGAAAGTTAAAGTTATGAGTAATCTTTCATAAAACTTCATACTTGCAGCAAATGGTGGTGACTCAATGGGAGCAAACCCTTGTGAATAAAAATTGTTTCAAGATGAAGTCTTCAAAATCTCCAAGTATGCAAGTTGAAGTCTTTAAATTCTTTAAGTTTGCAAGTTGAAGTCTTCAAATTCTTCAAGCCCAGTCTTTGAAAGATAAAATATCTCGACAAGACTTGAAGAAGGGGGTATTTGTAGTCACTTAAAATTTATTAAATATAAATTTATAAAGTGATTCGAATTATATTAAATCCATGAATATATTAGTCCAAATAAATATTATGGATTAATATAATTGAATTAATGATTTAAATATAATAAATATAGATTTATTTAAAGCCCGCTCCATAAAGCTCATATGACATGTCACTTAAATCTGATTGACTGAAGGGAATCTTATTCCTATCACAACTCCTCTATTTTAAAACTATAATAGGGGTTCTCATAATTCAGAAAGAGAACCAAAAATTCAAACAAGAAGCTAGAGAAAGCTCGTGGATCAAAAGCCGCCTTTTCTCTACAAGTTCAAGAATTCAAGTGTTCAAGTTCAAGATTTGAAGAAGTCAAGATCAAGTTCAAGAACGATCAAGATCAAGACCACCGAATTGATCAAGATCTAGCTCGAAGCCCTTGAATTCAACTAGAAAGTCAAGATCAAGATAAAGTTCAAGTCAAGATCAAGATCAAGATCAAGTCCAAGTCCAAGTTCAAGTCCAAGTTCAAGATCAAGATAAAGATAAAGATAAAGATAAAGATCAAGATCAAGATAAATCTCAAGTTCAAGATCAAGCTCAAGAACCCTTAAATATATATTCAAAAAGGCGAATTCAAAGGAATCATAGAGATTGTAACACTCACACTTTAAATCAATAAAATGATTGTTGCGATAGTTTTCCATTCTTGATTATTATTTTCTCGACGCGAAATTTTACTGTCTACAGATACTTATATACAATAATTATAATGTCATAAAATAAAAACAATTATTGCATAACTTTAAACTACGAATAAAATCTTATATTCCTTTTAAAACACCAAAAAATGCATGGACTCAAATCTATAATTTAATGATAAGAAAATGGACCAAATCCTACTGACAAGGCGGCGTGTTGTCTGGCCTTGACTTGATAGTTTCTTGTGACCACTTCATTCCTTTTGTATATTTTTTTTCTCTTTTGGACACCGAGCGTTTCATCATGAAAATTGCGAGTATTAAAAAATAAATTTTATTTTTGAATGAAAATGATATTTAAAAATTGAAATCATGTTTGTCTATGAATGCAAATTAACGTAGTTTTTGAATTTTTATGAGTAATTTGAAGTGAAAATAACTTTGTGATATTTTAAAATTTGTGAATTTTGGAATTTTTTACCAGACACATATTTCAAAGTATGAAAGAAATATCTTAGCGTGTTCTTATTCTAATTCGAAACTTGTCTTTTTCTATTTATTTATCTGAATTGATGGATGAATGAAGAGCTCTCCAAATCAAGCACGAAATCGATGTTGATCCAACAATCGAAAAAGATATATATCCACCAAGCGAGATAGAGATCACCCATGAATGTACGAAATAAATACGTCCACCAAAATTTCAAATAAATGGAAATAAACCATTTAATATTTAAAAAAAAAAAAATTCAATGTAATTGTAGATGGGTTGGTAGATGATTTGGAGGTGTATTATTATACAAGTATCAAAATCTACATAGTAGTCCATTTGTAGGTAAGTATTTATCTATAAAATTAATTTGGTATATAGTTTGCAATTAAAAAAAAGATATACTAATATATGTATAAAATATGAGGAAATTTATGCATTAATTTATACAAAATAAAAAATGAAATAACTATATCCTATTATAATTAATTTCTACATGATTAATATCAGCATAATTTTAACCAACTGCGGTAAAAAAGATACTCTATACCTTGGATCAAATTAGCCAAGAAAACAAGAAGTGGTGTTTTTTTTAGACAAATAAACATAAAATGTAAAGAAGCAAACACAAAGTAGTCAAAATGAGAGAGTTTGAAATCATTAATTATTCACTAAAACATGTTGTCTGTGTAAATGGTGGCACAGCCTACATTTTCACTATTATTTGTTGGTGTTTAAACCCTACAAAAACAAATTTAATGTCTTTTCCCTTGCTTTTCAAGTTTTCACTTTTTACATTCTTTTTTTTTCTTTCTTGTTCCCTCTTTTTATTCATCTATCCAAGTATGTAATTTAATTAATTAAAATTAGAAAACAAGCCAATAGAAAAAAATATTTTTTGACTATAAGAAGTTTTACCTATTTATAATTTCATTTAAGTATTTTTGCTATAAGAAATTTCACCTATTTATAATTGTATTCATGTAGTTTCAAATGACTAACTCCACGAAATAGTAATAAGGTTTGGGTACACTCTACCCTTTTCAGATTATGCTTAATGGAATTTCACTGGATGTGACATTATTGTTGTAATTACGTAGTTTCAAATATGTAAATTTATATCTATATATAATATAATAGAAGATTGATGTCACAATGGGCACATAACAGTTCATTTGTGGATGCGCAAGTAGAGTAAATCTTATTTGAAAATGAATGAGATTCGATTCTTTTTTCTTTATTCCTTTTGTTAGGTTTTGTCATTTAGGGAAAATCTTAATTGTTACGTCCAATCATAAGCTACACGAAATTTACTCATCACATAGAATGGATAGGAGAAATGTCTTTGAAGCTTACTTACCTAGCTCTAGAAGGACATGAGTAAAGAATTATCACCAAATTTGATTAGGTTCATTTGAACTCAATATTTTTATGTGTGTATAAGCTCATAAGACGGATTCAATACACAAAACATCTTTAAAATTAAACTAATAAAATTTAAATTTTGAATCCAGCTCTTTAAATTTTAGCATTAATTATTTTTAGACTATGTGAAATTATATTTAACTAGGCTCATATATATATCAATATCAATTGTGTCATCTATATCGAACTTTTACAATATTAGATCATTTTAGACGCACAATAAAACCAATAAACTCACAAAAAAAACCAGTAATTTTATACTTTTCCACATAAAATAAAAAAAATCTTAAATTAAAATCTATCAATAATTGAGGGATCAAAAATACTACTCCCTTCCATCCAATTTACGTAGCACCTTTCAAATTTTTGAGACTCAATCATTGTGATTTATAATACTTTCTACGTGGTTTTCAATTGTATAAATTTTATTCCAAAAAAATTGAAGATCCCATACCCGAATTCACACTCAAAATTTAACTATTCGACTCTCGAAATTCATGGCACTTAAATTGAAACCAACAGAGTATTAATCTTTTTTTTTCGTCCTACTTAACACTTTGTTTGAATGGTTGTTATGTATTGTTTCATAATGTATTATTCTAATGAATACAATGTTTGAATAGATTGTATCGTTCTCCATTGTTACATAATGTCACATATCCATAATTTGAATGATAAACCTACAAGAAAAGTAGGGTACGAGGTAGAGCTACTATGAAAAGATCATAGGGTAAAAGATAAAATAGAATAATTAAATAATAAGTAAAGACGAAATGAGAAAGAAAATATCAAGGTAACGACGCGATCACACCACCAAATCAGTCATAATTACATAAAATGGATCTTTTTGTCGTTACCTAGCAATGGACTGTAAACTATGATACGATATAATTTAAATAACAATCAAAATAAACACTATATTTAAACTAACAATACAATATAATACAATACAACGGGTACAAGTTAGTCTAATCTAGCAAATTTGTTGGTACATTTTGACTATATGTACAATAATAGAGTCAAAAGGGGGACCTTAATTGTAATGTTAATCTCCTACACCTAGTAGGGGACCCGTCTACTATAATGGGGAATTAAAGAGTCTTAATTATTAATATCTTTATTGTATAACTTTTGACCTCATTGAAAATTACTTGTAACACAATGTCCACTCAATCTTTTTATAAAGATAATTAAGTGGTGTACACATTTTTCTTTTCCTATATGAATTTTCAACATCATTCCAACCATTTGTGACTAGATTCAATGAAATTGTTTTATTCAAAATTATACCATTATGATAAGGTACAAATATATTAGGACCATTTGAGACTAATTAGTCTTTGATATTGTTCAAAAAATACAAATTTTAGGTGGTCCTTTAATTTTTAATTCATGAATATAAACTATTACGGGGAATACATGACGAATGTACTGTAGCTTTCGCGGGTTCGATCGAAATGAATATATAAATGTATGTATGTATGTATAAAAAATTATTTAGTAGACGATAACTCTTAGAAATAATAGCACTTTTGAACCCTAGATGATTGTTAAATTGTGACTTTAGACCTTGAAATATTTAGCAAAATACATTTAATCTTCAATTTATTAAAATGTATGTTTTCGTCCCTTATGAAGAAAATATGTTTCGATTGATATATTTTTATAGAACTATATTACTAACAAATATGGAGTAATAATACAAACTTAACATAGCATATATATAGTTAAGTGGTGAATTAATTAAAAACCGTGTTAAATTGTAAATATTTGCAAAGCATATAGGTGAAAATGCACATTTTAAATAATTAAAAGCTCAAATTTGCTCAGAGGTGGAGGCAGAATTTTGAAGTTTATGGATAATTTTTTTAAGTTATTGAGTTCTAAATTAATAATTTTATGTATTTGATGAATTTCTTACTACAAAGTTAGTGTTTTTACCAAAATTACTGAATTCATATGAACCCTTAATCAACACATTTACTCTGCCCCCTGGGCCCTGGCTGCCTCTGCTTAGAGCCCGTTTGGATTGACTTAAAAAAAATAGTTTTTAAGTCAAGTCAAATGATTTTAAGTCAAAAAATAAAAAGTAGGGGGAGACCTACTTTTGGTTTTTTGATTTATTTTAAGTCATTTTAAACTTATTTTAAATCATTTTGACCTTGTCAAACACATTATAACTTATTTAACCTATATTTTTTGTATATTTGCCAAACATTTTCAAAAATAAAAAAAACTGACTTAAAAGTAAATTTAACCAACATTTAAGTCAATCCAAACACCCTCTTAGTTGATATCACAAAAATATATTAAAATCATAATTTGTTACTCCTAAATTGAAGGACCAAAATTGCTTTAACCCTAACTTTTTAATTCAAAATTTTCAAATATACAATGAATTTAATGCTAAAATCGTAAAAAAAAAATTAAAAAATAGTTTAAATTTTGGATCGACCCTATTGAGAATTTACACGTGTCATCAAGTCAAATTGATAGATTAAGACTAATCATAATAGACAACTAATTATTTGTTGGATTATGAGTGGCAAATTAATACTCGTGTAGGTTTTTGAAACAATCACATGCAATGCACGTGACCTTTGTTTCTTCCTAATATAAATTTGAA
This sequence comes from Solanum tuberosum, assembly GCF_000226075.1. Lineage (NCBI taxonomy): Eukaryota > Viridiplantae > Streptophyta > Magnoliopsida > Solanales > Solanaceae > Solanum > Solanum tuberosum. The sequence continues at coordinate 395,168 of NW_006239194.1, read as the reverse complement.
AATAATATAACACAAGATATTTTGAATTTATTTAATTAGAAGGGGACAATATTGTCGAGTTCATCTCTTGCAACATTAGCAATGTCATCTATCTTGTGTTGTAAGTGATGCAGCCATTACATAATATATATTTTATTTTATTTATGGGACCAAAACATAAACTTAACAAGAATATAATTTCTCTAGTCCATATTGGGAACATATGTCTCCTCATTTTATTTTTGAAAATATATTTTTGAATTTTGGGTCGATCGGAAAAATATTTCTACCTTAATAAAGTAGGGCAAGGTCAATATACACGTCATTTTTTTCAGATCTCGCTTGTGAGATCATTGTAGATTATTGTTGTATAGTATACTTCAAATTTCAAGAGTTAAATTTTTTTCATTTATAACCGTGAATTCAGACATGAAGACTTTTAAAATTTTAAAATAAAATTTGCATATATAGAAAAATATTATAAGTTACCATAACTAATAATTTAAAATATTTATAAGGCATATATAAAAGGTAAATAAAAATTACTATAGCCCCTCTCCGTCGATATGAGTTTGCTTACACTGCCTATTTTCTATATTCGAATAAAGAAGAAGGATTCCAAATGGCAATAGGCTGATAGTCAAGATAAAACTTGTTAATTCATAATAATTTTTCATAATAAATTACTATTGTTATTCAATTTATAAAGATATTTAAAATAATACGATAGAAAAAACTCATTTGATTTTAAAAAAATCGCGATCAAATATATGAAATTATCCTTATGGGACCAAAAATAAACAAAACAAGAATTTTCCTTTGTCCATATTGGGAACATATGTCTCCTAATTATTTTATTATTCTTATTCTTTTGTTTATTCTAATCTACTTTTTCGTATTTTTGTTACGACATGAAGACACATCCTTGTTTCTTCTATGGTCCTTACTTCAAATAAAATAATCAATTAATAATGTATCATACATTGTTTTATTAATCCAAGGTTATATTAATTATCTTAATGCATGCATGTAAACATAACTAAACACGATTTTTTTATTCTTTAATTATTGTTCATCTCGTTTATTTTTTCGAGTGTCTTAGGTTTTTGTTGTTTTGGATAAAATCGTTTAGATTAACAAGAAATGGGATTATCATAGGAGGGGGTATTTAGTAATTAATGGAAATCTTTCTTCAACATATCCTACGATAACAATATATTCAATAAAATTTCAGGAAAAAAAAAACTTTTATTTTTTGTATTTTTTTAGGACTCCGCTATTTAAATTAAATGGGGACAACCTTTAAATATTTTAGCTCTTAATTCATTATATAATTAAAATTATAAATGTAAATTTAATATTTATATTGATAATTCTTGTCAAAAAATATTAGATTCAGATATGATCATAAATAAGATGAAGATAATAAAAAAATTAGGATAAAAATTAATAGATAATTGATTGTTGACTGACATTATACGAGAGATGTTGGGGATTACTAACCTTCTCCTCTTATTTTCTCTTTACAATGTATTACTTTTAATAATCGCATAATCACTTATTATTCAATGTGTATTATTCCTTATGTCTCAATTTATATGACTTATTTTTTTAGTCAGTCTCAAAAAAATGGCACGTTTCTATATTTAGTAATAATTATACTTTAAAATGTTCATTTTATCCTTATTAAAATAATTTATATCCACACAAATACATATGACTTATTTTAGACCACAAGTTACAAAAAAAAATTCTTCCTTTCTGAACTTTATATCAAGTCAAACTAACTCATATAAATTAAAACGAAAAAACTACTACTATTTATTATTTTATTTATTTTATATCTTACTATTTTATTATCAATTTTTTCTTATAATTTTATTTATTTATTTATTTTTAATTGCAAAGTTCAAAGACATGCAAAATGCAGTGAATGCAGTACAACAAACACAAGTTCAAACTTCGAAGCATGTCTAGAGGGAGGAATACAAATTTACATGAAATGGGAACTTTAATGGACCCACTTTTCTTTTGGCTTTTTCTTGAGCCTTTGAGAGTGTGTGCCCATATTTTATTACTCCATCTGTATTAATTTATAATCACTTTCTTTCTATTTATATGTCGTATCTATTAAAAATAGATAGTCTTTAATGGAGTACTATATATCTATTTTTAATTGTCATGATTTTTTTTTTAAAGTCAAATAATAAGTATTTTGACTAACATTTTACAATATATTTTTATCATATTAATATATAAAAAATTATAATTTATAGTACTTTTCGTCTAATTTTTGAATATTAAATTTTTTTGGTTAAATATCGAATTAATGTAATCCGATTTAACTTTGAAAATTAGTCAAATTAACTTTCGAATAGCACAATGACAATTAAAAGTGGACCGAGGGAGTATTTGTCATTTCACAAAATCAATGCATAAATGACACTATTCTTCCTATTTTACTCTTGTGAGTATTGACCAACATAGAAAAACTAAGTAAAGAATTCATGTTCATTGATCAAATTAATTAATCAAAATAAATTAATTCATGTTCATTGATTAAAAATATGACTTCCAGAAAACATTAAATAAGGGCAAAATAGTAAACTTACTTAGTTTCTTAATGCACGTGAAATGCAAAATGGTGACATACAAATAGGAATGGAGGGAATACAATATATTCTTTTTAGTCTATTTTTTTTTTAAAAAATATTTAATAAATATTATTAATATTTAAATCTTATTTATTTGATAAAAAACTATAAAAATGTAATGTTTTATTTCATTTATCTTAAAAATAGTTTATAAAAAATCATAATTTAATTTTGCATGTCTAACAAATTTAAGAATCTCTTCAACTTTAAGTTTTAAATTTTGAATTCTGACTCTGATATTTAAGGTATGAACTCAATTAAATCTAATAATTTTAATTTAAACTTTTTTTTAAAAGAAAAAACTATTTAATATTTATGTATTATTCATTTAAAAAAAATTATAATTTAAATAATTCATAAATTTCAAATTTTAATTTCGCTTCATATCACCCAAACATAATTTTTTTTACTGTAAATTTTTGCTGAGGAAGAAAGAAACACTACACATTTTTTTTGCCTAGAATAAGTGGCTCAGAAATCTTGGGTTTTGGCTGGTATTGGAGTTTAGTCTACTTGCTTTCACGCTCCTCACAATGTGTGTAGTTTCACACTCTCCACAGCTCTATATTTAAAATAATTTATCGAATAGTTTAGGTATGAAACACATACTCTAAATAATTTAGGTAGAAACTCAAAAATATATGATAGTTTAGATGTATTTTTGACACTTGTCTATAATAATTTAGCATAATATATAGAACATATTCTAATTTTGAGTATACATATATTTCAACTCATTTTCATTGTGTCGATTGAACGCATAAATTAATTACAAAACGCTTATTTAGACACCTTCAAATTTATGTATTACATCAGGTTTGGGTGTCCAAGGACCACGAAATACAATGGAAATGAGTTGTAGTTTTAGTCGTTCATTAAGATCAAGTTGAAGTATTTAAATGTGTACTCTTAAATTTGAAATGCTTACTTATCAGCTAAGACCAAAACTGAGTCTTAGACTTCATTTTTTTTTATCTCTTTTATGATAATTGTGGTATCGAGCTAATTGATAAAAAGAATTACTTAATATTTAAATTTGAAATATCATAATTCTCGATTCATTTTATTAATTTCTCAAAAGAAAAGGTAAAGATATATTGTAATACAAGGAAACTTTAATCGTAAGGCAATTTATTTCCTAAAAAAAGTGAATACATCAAGTTGTGCATGCTCAAGTTAGAACCATAAAAAGAAATAGGGAGGACAAGTTTGAACAATTTCTGACTGAATGAAATGCTGCCTCAGACAAAAATAAAGATAGCATTCAAACAGGGAAGAATTTAAGTCTATCCACTGACAATTTAAAAAAAATATTTACGCAATCAAATTACTTCGAACAGTGTAGGTAAAATATATTTCGAAATTTTTTGGAGAGAAGTTAGAAATTAGTGTTTGGTCATATAATTTATATATTTTGTAAACATTTCAAGTTCTAAGGAAAAATTAGAATTTAGGCCAAATTTTGTATTTGGAAATATTTTTAAAAAATCAAAATTATCCTATTTTTATAAAAGCACCCATCATTTATTATTTCGGACTAAATTTCATTCCTAGTTTGTTGTACAAAATTTATACTGTTATATAATATTTTATATAATTTTTATCTGAGTTTGTTCTCTGAAGTCACTTCCAATTATAAGTAGTAATAGTAGTTTTTCATATATAAATCAATGATATTTTCCTTTTGTTTTCTTTCTCTTTTTTCAAATTGAAATTAATTATATTTGTTGTCATGACATTTCACATAACACTTTTATTATAAAATGATAATACAAAATTATGGGTATTTTAAATAATTTTTAGAATTAATGGGTATAAATTTGCATTGAGTCCGAATAATTTGAATACGCACGAGGTAAGGTCCTATTCGAGGAATAACGCTTCTCACTGAGTTTTTTTTTATATATATTCAGAACACAAATGCAAAATTTTTAATTTTAAAAAGAACAATTTCATTCACTGCACCACATTCTTTCGTGGTTAATTAACATTTTGAGCGTGTATACGATTAAAACTCAAATCCAAAATAGGAAAACATGCAATAACTTTCTTTGGGTAAAATTACTGCTCCAGATGTTTCAATTTATGTAGCACTTTTTTTTTTCGAGAGTCAAACAGTTTAAGTTTGACCGAAAATTTGTGCATGAAATTTTCAATATTTTTTGAAATGAAATTTATATATTTATAAATTACGTAAAAAGTACTATAAGTTAAAATAATTGATAATTCAAAATATTTAAAGATCTATAAAAACTTACGATCAAGATAGATTTACTTAAATCTCAAAACTCGAAAGTGTCACATAAACCGGAAAACGGAAAGAGTAAAATGTTTTTTTTTCATATAAAGTGGGGTTAGAGAAAATGCATGCACGCGCATTGAATGCGTGTTGTACAATTTATAAAACACAACATTAAATAATAAAGAAGTTATTGTCTGCCCAAAAAAGGATTCTTAGTGTCCATTGGGTCGGCTAAAAGTATAGCAATGATAGAGACATACTCTTCCCCCTTATTCACTTCTTTGTCTAAAAATTTCCCCCATCCCTCCATGTTCCCTAGGGGGTGGGGGGTGGGGTGAAATAAATATATATACACATACGCAAAAATATTATTTGATAACAAAAAGTGTTTTGTCATTTGTTTGAACTATTATGATGGAGCTTCAATTGGGGCTTGCTCTATGTGGAAATTCAACAAAAGGGTATAATCTTGATGACTTCAATTTGAATAACAATATCAAGAAAGGAAGATCAAGTGAAATTCTTGATGTTCAAGATGAAAATGATGTCAAAGTTCTTCAAACTTTGCCTTTGCTTGTTTGGGACAATGATAATGATGATCAAAACAATGAACATAAAAGGTATATTTCTAACAAAATAGTATCCATTATTTTGAACCAATGATTTGATTCTTAGCTCTCGTTTGATCATAGACTTTGACGTTGAAACTTAAAAGGAACTTAAAAGTTTGAGTCCATGAAATTGTGTTTGGACATGCATTTTACTTTGAAAAAATTGGATTTTCTAGAGTAAATTAAAAGTGTTTGAGTCAAATTTTGAAAATTTAAAAGTATTTGACGATTAAATTTCATGGTTAAACAGATATTTGAAGACTAGTAAAATTTATGGTCAAACGCTAGCTTTTGTTATGAATATTTTTCAAGAAACATTGACATTGTTTGACATTTTTGATTGAACAGAAAAGATGGTGATGAAGATGGGGTAGTGGGGTGGCCACCAATTAATTCATTAAGGAAGAAACTCTGCCACCAGAGCCGCCGCGGCACGATGAATTATGTCACGGTGGAGAACGGTGGCGTTGGTGGCGGCACTGGTGGCAGAGGATCAATATATAAGTATGTGAAAGTGAAAATGGAAGGAGTTGGAATTGCAAGAAAAATTGACTTGAGTCTTTTTCACTCTTACAACACACTTACTGACACCTTAATTTCCATGTTTGGAAAAAGTAAGTATAAATAATTTTGCGTAATCTCGAATGTTATTAATTTCGTAAAAGTTTAAAGTATGTCTATCGAAAATAGTTATTTTACCTCATATATTTTGAGGCCTATTCAAAGGAGAATCTAGTACTTTTTAATCGTGAATATTTGAATTGATTATTTGTTGTTTAGGAATTTTTATTTAGGTAGTTTTTATTTTTTTGGGGGAAATTAGTAAATTGATTTTCTAATTTTATTTATTTATTACAGGTAAAGAAAATGGTGATGTTTATGAACTTACTTATCAGGATAAAGAAGGTGATTGGCTTCTTGCTGGGGATGTACCATGGAGGTATGTCTAAAAAAATTAATCATTTTTTTATTTTTTATTTCAAGATTTTTTTTTTATGAAATTATAATTAATTTGGGAATTTGTGATTTTTTGCAGGACTTTTGTTGGGTCAGTGCAGAGGCTAAAATTGATTAGAGATGAAGATTATTGATTAGTGGAATATATTATTATCCCCTTTATATTTTAATGTCTATTTTATTTTTACCTTTTCATGTCTAGAAAGATGTAATCTCAAATAGAGTTTTGACTATTTTGTGGAACTAGTTTATGACATACTCTCTTTTAAGTATAACCCAAAAAAAAAAAATGATATAGTCTACGATAAATATATTAGACATATTTTCCCCAAAAGAAATTTTAGCATACATTCACTTAGTTTTCTTTTACCCTTTGGTTGTGTTTCAGCGATAATAATATATTCAGTATATTATTACAAGTAAGGTTTGAAAAAAGTAGAGTGCATGTGCAAATCTTATCTTTGAATTTGCAAGGTAGATGCTATTTTTGATAAAGTCTCGACTAAAAAAATGAACTTATATTACCGAATAAGTTTGAAAAATTCTGCTTAATTAATTTACTAGTTAATAAATTGATAGTTAAGACAAATTGTTATCAAGGCAAATGGGGTGAGTTTAATTTAACGATATTTCTAAAACAGAGGATTGTCTAAATCATATAAAAAAGATCATCAATTATTTTATCTATTGATATGAGATTTTTCAACACAAATCAAATCTATTTATGAAAATTTAAGCATTTAGCATATTGTCACGACCCAAAAATGGAAATGATGACACTCGTCTTATCTCACCAAGACAAATCAGCGTAAAACTCAACCATTATAATAAGATGCGAAAATTTTATAATCAACTCAAAAATACCCAATAATCTGATTGTTACGTGTACAAGTCTCTAAAGTATTACAATTGATTCAAAAGAAAAAAACATTAGTCTCAAATGACCTTGTTTCTAAAATAGAACAAGATCATAAATAGGAGTAAGAAGGTCTGCTGAGATGATAAACAACTATCTCACAAATCTCCAAGAAGCCTCGAAAAAGAAGAGAATGACAAGTACCACAAAATCCAGGCTCGTAACCTACAAAAATTGTAGAAGCAAGGGGTGAGTACCAAACCACACGGTACTCAGCAAGTAAACTTCTAAACACAAGCTAAGGGAATAAAATACGGGTACTTCTTACACACCAACCAAACCTCCACAACTACAACCTGCATAAAACCAGCCCAACCTA
>NW_006239194.1:368608-387374 GCF_000226075.1 Solanum tuberosum | reverse complement strand
AAAAAGGCACTCACAAATATCAACAAGATACAAGATCAAGTTCATCAATAGAGGTAATCAAATATCAAGTACTTTCCAACCACCAATAAAACACATAATCATCAAGAATGAAGGATGTCATGGGATGCAATGCAATATGACACCATGAAATGATATGCCTCAGAATACCAAGTACTCTCTCAACCGTATATACATAATACTCCTCAGAATATACATCGAGAGTTCATGACCCATGGGGGACTCGCGAGGTCCATATACCGACACGGACGATCTCCACGTGTCTGTGCGGACGATCTCAATGCACTATCATAAATCAAATAAATTTTGCACCGACGATCTTCACGTGCCCAACTTATACTCAATCTCATGTCAATGCATGCACACAATATGATTTCAATAAAAGGGATGATGCATCTCAATCAAATATCAATATGATATGTAATCACTTCAGCTATCACCAGTATACGGGTTCAATAAAGAATACAATCACACATAATAAATCAAGTCAATAATATATCAACTAATGCCCATATGCTTTGGCATTCTCGAATTACAATCCGCATTCTATAGTAATAAACTTTCCCTTTATAACACACACATCACACACAAACAATTAACCACATTATCTTTTATTACCCCTTTTCATCATTAGAATTTATCAAGGTGGACAAGTCAACCCTACACCAAGTCCCATTACTCCCAAACACATACCACAAGGAAATACACGAATTTGATACACTTAACAAGGGTTTAGAAATCCACTTGCCTCAAACAGTCGAACAATTACTCTGGGACTCGAGACTTTTCCTTTCGTTAGGCTTCCAAATTAATGCAATCTATTCAAATAAATAATGCCAATAAGTTTATGAAACTAACAACACCCATATCACTATACGTCTAACATTGACCCAAAAATCATAGAGCACAAATCTATGATTAAGTTCTTAACTTTTGATGCCAATTAACATGTCCACTCTTTCAACTTTTCTCCAAATTTTCATGTCTAGGATTAAGTTCCAAATCCTTCAAATATCATAAATCTAATGATATTCATATAATATAATACACAAAATATTAATTGCTTATCTCAATATATCAAAAAGTTAATTTGTAATATGATAATAAAACAAGAACTACTAACTACGGAAATCTAACTGTTTACGAAAATCCATGACGAGACCATATGAGGCAAAATCACTAAATTCCTAAAACTTATCAATTCAGAGCAATGATTACATTATGCCATTTAGAATAATCCCCTCAACCTTATTTTCAATTCAATTCCAACCAACTATACTGACAACCAATTTGTCCCTTTTCTTTGTTTCCTTTTTTAAAAAAAACAATTTCCAATAATCTCATCCTCACACTAATATCACCTGACGACATATTTATATATATCTAAATTTTACAAGGAATCGTAGTAGAATTTACCTGATCCGCTCAAACTTTCGTACTTCTTTGTTTTTCTGCAGCACATCCAGGTTAGCTTTTGAGATAACTTATTAATCGTACTAACTTTAATTCATCTTATTAATACATGGGTCAAGTTATAAGGGTATTAATTAAATTATGGGCTTGATCCATTAATTACTAATTACCAATAATTAATTATTAGATAAATATTTGCTACTCAAATAATCACAGTTATCGAATAGTTCAAATTTCCAAACCAACTTCATCGACCGATCAAAAGGGACCTGAGGCAACTATCGGGAGGGATAAAATTATAATTTTATGAAAATTTCCAAAATTGACTTTACGGGTCATTACATATATGTATGTAGATGAAATGCGTATAATTCAAATCATGAATTCATTTCTGATTTTGATCAAGGGGTTGTGATGGAATTTGTTAAAAAAAAAAGAAAAAAAGTCATATGCTATCTCAAAACCTAAGATCTCCATCATTTGATAAAGACAATTTTTTTCCCTTCACGTAATAAAGAGTTTGTGTTTTATTGATCTTCCAAAGAACTAGTAAGTAGATTGGACTCGCACATGAAAGAAGGATTGATGTGATATGTAGATGATATCTAACTCAACAAAATTATTAGTACTTGTTTTAGATGTTACATCTTACATAGTTATCTTGTAGTTGCTATAACTCCATCTATATACATATTTTGCCTTCTTTTAAAGGCACGCCAAAAAACCTATTCTTTTATATATAAAAAATTGTTTGAGTTTCTTTTCTTGTTGAATCTTTGTTATTTTTACTCTTAATTTATTTTTAAAAAAAACTTGTTTAATGACGAGGAATACGTCAAAAAATGTTTTAAAACTAAAATAATCCAAAAAATCATATATTTGAAGTTTTTAACTTATAAGGCATATGTTATAAGTCCATCTAAACAAACTCGTTAGAATAGTTATTTTAAGTGTTGGTCGGAACATAAAATTAGTGGGGTCTATACGGTACTATAATATCTCAGAGGTCCCAAATTAGTGATGCAAAGTGAGAACACATGGTGCTAATTGGAGTTACCGTCTTTTTTTTTTCTTTTTTCCCCATGTGTTACATGTGCATTTCCCCCTAATTGCAATATATGTCTTAAAACATAACAAAAAAATAAAATAAAAAAATTATATCTTTCTGTTTCACAACGAATATTAATTACACGGTCCTAGATCGAAATAATAATATTAGCATTTTATAATATTTTTAAAGGCGTACTTACATCACTTTCATATTCTTTTATGGACTAACAATTATTAATTCTCCAAATATCTTATTCATCAAGCCTCCATTATAATAGTACCATATTTTATCGCCATTTTTGTTTAGCTTTTCACACGTGCTTGGTAGTTTAATTAATCTGAATTTCTCTGAAATAAAAACATTTTCTATTAAGATTGTTTGTATTTTTATAATTCAAATTTGAAATTTCTGAATAAGAATATAAGAAATTATCCATTCTACTTTTCGATAATGTAACAACATTTACTTATAAAATATAGTCTATGGATTGTCTTCAAATGCATGAACCTAGGTAGGTAAACAGTCAACGTGAACTTTTCCTGGCTTTTATTCTTAGCTTATGTGCTATGGATAAATGTTAAGTATCGTTCACCACCGACGTGGGTTGTGGTGCACTGGTGGGAGTGTTTCACCCTTAACCAGAGGTCTCGGGTTCGAGCACTGGGTATGGAGAAAATCTTGGCCACCCCCGAATGGGCCTGCAGTGCTCGATCGAATTTAGTCGAAGCTCCAATGTGGACTTCGAACAAAGTATCGTTTACCTTTAATTTTAAGATTGTGAATTTCAGTTATTAAGAAAATAAAAAAATTGGAGCTTTGGAGGGGTTAGTTGAAAACTATATAATGTATACAGGTAAACATGATTTTCTTTTGCAATTTGCATATACATAAGTTTTAAAATTTCCTTGTCATATTTTTTTTTTCCAACTCCGCTTATTTAAATACTTGACCCGCCAATATCCTAGCTTGAAATCAAACTTATAATATATAATTAACCTAAAAATATTTTTTTTCTGGTAATGAGATGCACCAAGTTATATACGTGCAACCAACCGTACTGTCCGTACATATATAATTCATTATAGAGTTTATCTATACACTATAATTTTCTAACGAAGGAAGTTTAATTAATGATCATCGACATACGTGATGACATGAACATTCGTGATAAATGTTATAAACCTTTTTATTTGCACGTGTAAAATTATGAACGTAGGTCACTTTCCTTATTCCAAAGTCTTGATTGAAAAAATTGTAATTTATGGTGACTTTTGGAGCTTAATTTTCCTAGTGTAATATCCAAGAAATTGACCATTCGTGCTTTATTTAGATGGATAAGGACATGTAGACTTGTAAAGGTTAGACTAGAATTTTGTGGTGATAAATAATTCAACTCGAAATTGTCCAATTCCACATGACTCGTGTATAGTCATCTTCAATCCGTCCATTTAATTTGAAGGAAAATCCATAAATATGAGTTGATATAATTTTAATAAGTAATTCTTTTTTGACGACTCATGATATATGAACAAGTTGAATTTTGATTCGTTTTTATTTAACCTATTTTTAGTCAACCTAAATTCAACTTGGCACGTTCAATTACGACCACTACTCTAGATATAGACTAAAATCGTTTTTCATGAACTTTCCTAACTTACAACAATTAAATGAAATGATAACTAGAAAAATAACTTAGCTATGATTATGAGGTCCCAATCCCACCTTTATAACTCAAAAGAGAATTTTGAAAAAGATCCAACTATTTAGTTGATGTTAGGGGTATTTTGACAGCCGGTGAGTTATGTAGATATTAAATTTAGCGTAAGTAAGTACTATATTTAGTAGCTAGTTAGGAGGTAAGTTGTTTATGTATAAAATTAATACGATATTTGATTTTCAATTTAAAAATTTGCATGATTAATGCATATATAAATTATGAAAAAATCTATAGAGTATTATTTTATGTAAAATAGAAGGTAGAATATTTGAATAATTAAATCCTAAATAATTTATACTTATATAAAATAATACATAAATTCAATTATATAAATCCATGTGTAACTTTAACCAGTTATTAAACGACCTGTAAATGCATAGTATTTCCATATTGTACTATGAAAATCATTGAATTTCTTTTATTATTGTATAATTAGAAAATACTCTAAAGTTCACAAATACTTGAATAGTTATTCTAGAAAAGTTTATTCGCCTAATATCATGTCACATAATAAATACTCTACGAATATTTTGTTCTGTGATAAAGGGTTTTTAATTGTGGGAATCCAGAAAAATATTATATTTGATAAACATTAGGAAGAATGACATGTATTTGGTCATAATCAGTAAAAATGCAGATTAAAGAAAAAGAGGAATAAAAGGGAAAAAGTAGCCTAAGAATTAGATCATGTGGCTGGTTGCTAGTGTAACTTGGTAAGAGAATCAGATTTCTTTTTTGGTTTCTCATTCGATAAATTAGCTCCGACTAAATTCACGCATTGCATAATTTATTTGAATTTTTATATATTCATATTTAAATTTGAGAATTCTGATTAAGGGTGGAATAGTCTCACCCACAATATTTGTTATTTATATTGAGGTTTAGAATTTAATTAAACTTAAATTCACGTTAAGAAAATTCAAATCAAAGATAAAATCTTTTCTAACAAAGACAATTTTATATATAAGACTCGAACTCTAGACTCATTATTATTCAAAATAAAAGACTTTTGGTTAATAATAAAACATCTTTTTGAGTATAAAAAATCTTTATCACTATGAAATCTCAATCATGAGATTTCATTTCCCCAAACTCCTAAAAGGGTCTTATCTTGGATACACACATGACAAAAGTGTTTTTAGACGATAAGGAAATTCGCCTGACTATCCTTTAAATGTGCTCTGATAAAATTTTATTTCAATATAATAGCTTATAAATCACATATGAAATACAAATTGTATTAATTTAGTGTTGTGCAAGACAATTAATCGTGCAAATGCTATCAAATTCATGACTGAACATTTAAGAGATTCCCTGCTTAATCTACTCGAACACATCTATGAAGTGGCAATGACAAAAAGTTAATCATTTCTTTTTCATTATTTTAAGGGGGAATCGAAATCACCAATCCCATCTATCATCTTATCCCTTTTTTTCTAGTGGAAATCATCATTCACTAACCAAAATAAATCCACTAATTCCTCAATTATTATTAATTTGTTTTTAAGGTTAATTAATTAATCATCCTTTAATTATTTTTCCACAAGTACATGCACATCCACATCCACATGCACTTTAAGTTATTTTTTAAACGCGTTAGATGAAATGCATTGGATGATTACTCAACAACTCCTTATTTATTTTTTGTTTTAATTTAATTTTTTTCTTTTTAGAGGAAATTAATGAAGCGAGAATATCATTAATTAGATACACTATTCTATGTGATACACATGCTTTCTGTTAATTAAATTTAATACTCCACTACAATTAAATTCTATCTAAAATTATAAAATACTCAAATACCAACCTTGAATTTACTCGTTTCTCTCGAAATAAATTTATCATATTCATGTATTTGATGTTACTATCTGACTAGATTGAAGCATTTAAAGGTCTTGGTCATTTCTTTCTATGTGATTTTAGTTTTTTTTTTTTTTTTTTTAAAAGAAACCATTTTTACTTGCTATAATTTTATACTTATGGACCGATGCATCTATCAGTTCATTTTAAACTAGATTTTCACATTAAATTTTCAATATGTGCTATTTGCACTTTTTGACAAATATAATTATTTTCAATCTTATCTAATCTGATTGGTCACACATTGATATTCAACAAACGCAAATAACAATCAAGTCACACTTCAAACTTACTTGGTAATGATAGAGAATATTCAAAATTTCAACACGCTAGTTAAGTTTTGTTTTTCCTTGTCAATTAAGAGACAAACTCTCTTGTAAAAGGATTTTTTTTTTCATTCCCCTCCATTTTCAAATTTGTCATTTGAACTCTTCCATTATTGCCATTCATACAGTATCTAAAACCCAACAAAGGCATATTATAAAATTGTTTGGATATTGTCAAATTCATGGCTACTTAGAGTTGGGCACGGAATTCCTAATTCAAATCGAAATATACAATGATTCGGGTTTTTCCTAACTCATCTGAAAATGTGCAGACTATATAACTTTGAACCATGAGAAGATGTTAGGCAAACTTATGCCGTGGTCTCGGATGGCCCCAAGACATTCTCGCCTTATCTCCAGACGATCTCATGGAAAAGTGATTTTTATCGTGCTCTTGATACTAGTACCGATTTTGCTCTTTGGCATTTACCTCCATTTCCATAAGATCTCCTATTTCTTCCGTCCACTTTGGGACAAACCTCCACCTCCATTTGAGCATTTGCCACATTATTATGCTGAAAATGTTTCTATGGATAATCTTTGTCGCCTACATGGATGGACTCTACGTCCTGAACCACGTCGTGTATTTGATGGGATCATATTCAGCAATGAGCTAGACTTGCTTGAAGTAAGGTGGCGTGAGCTCTATCCCTATGTTACGAAATTTGTCGTCTTGGAAGCCAACACTACTTTTACTGGACTTCCAAAGCCATTGTACTTCTCTGATCATCGGGAACGATTTGCATTTGCTGAGGATAAGATTGTACATGGTGTATTTCCTGGCCGGATTGCATCCCTCGAGTTACATGAAGATCCGTTTAAACTAGAAGGACAACAACGCATCGCAATGAACAGGTTACTCCATGCTGCTGGTATCTTTGAAGATGACCTTCTCATTATGTCAGATACCGATGAAATCCCAAGCCACCACACTATTAAACTTCTTCAGTGGTGTGATGGTATGCCTCCCGTGATGCATCTTGAACTTAGACATTACATGTACTCTTTCGAGTTCCCTGTGGACTATAGTAGCTGGCGCGCCAGTGTTCACATTTACAACAGGTGGACGAAATATAGACATTCCCGCCAAACAGATGTTATACTTTCTGATGCAGGATGGCATTGCAGCTTTTGCTTCCGGAATCTGCAAGATTTCGTATTCAAAATGACTGGTTACAGTCACGCAGACAGAGTTCGACGTACAAACTTCCTAAAGTACTCTAGGATTCAGAAGCTAATATGTGAGGGAGCTGATCTTTATGACATGTTACCTGAGGAGTATTCTTTTCAAGAATTGATCAAGAAAATGGGATCAATACCTCGATCAGCATCCGCGGTTCATCTTCCAACACACGTCATTGAAAACACAGATAAGTTCCGATTCCTTCTCCCAGGAGGTTGTCAGCGATCACCACGATGATACTCACACGTTAACTTATTCGTCTTGCTTCATCTGCTAGTTTTAGACCTTAGTGTTGTTTTTCCACTCAAGTTTGCAGATGTTTTAGCTGTAATAAGTTGAGTTTTTTCCTTCTTTGTAATGAGAAAAATAGGTTCTCTTACCTTTTGAGTTTTGCCAATATATGTGATACACATTTTACATCAAAATACTTGTCAAATGAAAAGCATTGTTCTTGGATATATTGTTGTTGTAGCGTTCCAATTTTATCGGATGTCTTCGAAGGAACTTAATCGATTTCTCTCTAATGTCCAGTGTAATTCTACAAGTGCGGTCTGAAGAGGTTGGTGTGTATGTAGGTAGCCTTATCCCTATCTTATAAGGGTAAATAGGCTATTTTTGATACAACCTCGGCTTAAGTCAGCATATAAAAAGTCAAGCAAGTAAAGAAAATACAATAGTGAAGAAGTCAGGCTGAAAACAATGAAGAAGAAAACAATATTAGCAACAACAAATAATACATCACTAAAGCAAATGAAACATGTAATACTAAAATCGAAGAAAAAGATTGTAGAAGAGTAACAACAACAATACTGATAAGGAAACTAGATAAGTCTCGACTACCTACTAAGCTTTTGCCCTAATCCTCGATAAAATTGGAATGCTATAGAGAGCAAAAAGACTAATAAATCCCTGTTTGGGGTTGGCTTAGTGGCCAATGTCATTCTTTCACTTTTCTCGGACAATAAAGTACTTTTAAGGTGCATAATAGTGTGCATCTAAATCATGAAAAGTTGTAGCAACAAATGGAGAAAAAAGAGAAAGGGTAAACTCAACAAATGACAAAGAAGGAAAAGGGAAAAGAAGAACAAAGTGTTGGTAAGATTCTCAAGAAAGTGTTGGTAGGGTTTGAACATAAAATTGGTGATTTTTTTTAACATGTGTGGGACAAGTGGAAGGTGAGTTGTTTACGCGCTCTCTCGATATGTTTAAAATATCTCGAAAAAAGAATCTATATCTATATATCTATATATAAATCTGAATGAGAAATCGCTGATGTGGCACCTCTTAGAAGCTAGGATTCCTATTTATCTATTTTTTCAATTTTTTTAATCTTTCATCACACTAAATATAATATGATTTAATATTACATTCAATAAATTAAGCATTAATTGCATTGCAAGAATAGAAAGAAAATTACCATTTATGGACAATAAAGGTTTAATTACAATTTTACTATAATTAAGGAAAGAGAAAGGTTACAATAAACGTTTAATTACAATTTTACTATAATTAAGGAAAGAGAAAGGTTACAATAAACGTTTAATTACAATTTTACTATAATTAAGGAAAGAGAAAGGTTACAATAAACGTTTAATTACAATTTTACTATAATTAAGGAAAGAGAAAGGTTACAATAAACGTTTAATTACAATTTTACTATAATTAAGGAAAGAGAAAGGTTACAATAAACGTTTAATTACAATTTTACTATAATTAAGGAAAGAGAAAGGTTACAATAAACGTTTAATTACAATTTTACTATAATTAAGGAAAGAGAAAGGTTACAATAAACGTTTAATTACAATTTTACTATAATTAAGGAAAGAGAAAGGTTACAATAAACGTTTAATTACAATTTTACTATAATTAAGGAAAGATATAGATTAATTCAACATTCTATTATCATATTTAATAATCTAAATATTAATTGTATAGTTGGAAACGGAAGAAAAATTCCATTTCCGGAAAAAAATATATTCTAAAATCCTAATCTGAAACTTTTGGCATTCTCTATAATATTAAAAATTATATATTTCATTTAAGAATAATTACGTATTTATGGGGATGCATGAAACAATGAAATCATTTGCAACTTTTATTATTAACATAAATACATAATGATTAAAAATATTGTGAGTATATAAAGAGAATCACCATTTAAGGAAAATAAAAAATTAATTACAATATATATTTTTATCTATTTTTTTAAACCCTCTATATTTCTTTATCTATTTTTTTAAATCCTTATCTTTCTTTTCTTTCTTTCACGTTCTTTCAATAAAATAAGAGTATAAACTTTTTTTTTATTATAGTCATTTATATCATTTTCTTATATTTCCATCTTCAATTTCATTAAAATTCATCTCTTTATTCTATTTGTGTATAAGCTGATTATCCTTTCATATTCTGCATTAATGTTATTTATTAAAGATTAATTAAAAGTCATTATAATATTCTTTTAAATACGGTAGCAAAAGGAGCCCCAATTCAAATCCAATCATGATTTTTTTTCACAATTTTCTTTTCTAGCTTTTCAATATTGCTATTAGAAAATAATACTTTGGAGTAGACATAAGGTAATTTTAACTTCCTTACTATTTTTATGTTTATACTATTATGAATTTTTATTTTTTTTTCATTTCATTAAATTATATAATCAACAAAAATATGATGATTATATTGTATATAACAATAAACATTGAGGCATCTTTCATACTGTCAAAAAATTGTTCCAACAAATTGAGATTTACATTTTTATGAAATTGTTTGGTTGTTCTATATTTGGAAATTTGTAAAGGGATTCATAATATGGATATTTATATTAAAATTAAATACAAATGCATTGTTCATATGTTTCCTCTCTTATCTTTTTTTCCAATGTCAATGAATTTGGCAGGCTTTATCATGCTAAGGGTTTCAGGACATATCTTTTCTGTCTCTCTATTTTTTTTCTTCATATTTTACTTGTGAAATTACATTAAATATGTTATTGTTGTTACATTATTAGATAATATTTAATATTATTTTTTATGAGAAATTGTAATTATTTCTGTAAGTTATCATGGCATGGTGTGATATTGGTGATTGTCGAGACATGTATGGAGGAGAAGACATGGAAAAGGTTCTTACAGAAGCATCTTGTCATTTGAGTATTTTCTCTATTTTCATCTAACACCCAAAAATATCCAAAAATATAATAAAAAAATTGTTGGATAATAAAGAGATGTCAAATGAAAAATTATCTCAATATAGTATAATTGATTGATTTATTAGTTTCATTATTCATACATATTAGAGGTTTGGTTTAATTTTTTGGAAAATAATATTATTATTTTTAATTAAATTGTTCAAAAGATATTGATTGTTGAATTCGAAATATTATGTTTTACTCGCGGATTCAAAATTTATTTAAAAATGAAAAAGTGTTAATTATATGTTTAAAACTTACTTCCAAATGAAAATGTGTTAACTAATAACTATATGTTCAAATAATTTTAAGCACGGATAAGCTTATTTTGTTACCATTATAATAGAATAGTTAAGATGAATTTATCAACAAATTAACAAGAAGTCTTGACTAAATTTGTACTTAATAATTTTAAACTTAACAAGTATAAGGATCTTTAAATTTAAAATTGTGTTAAGATTTGAATTTTTTTATTGACGGATAGTCTTAATTAGATAAGTTTTAAACTTTTTACTTAATTAACATGTCATATTCCTCTTTGACTTAAAATTTATTAAGTGGATATTTAATTTTAGAAGGATTGTAAATTATTTATATATATACATGTTTCTTTTAAATCTTTAGTAACTTATTGACTTGTGCTAAATAGTTATATCACCACAAAACAGTTAGGAAGAGAAAAAAGTGAGGGTGATATTTTTCTTTGGTCAAAAAATACGATTATATATTTTTTTAGATTTCTTTTTTTTATTTATGTGCTATATTAAAAGAATTTAAAAAATATTTAACTATTAATTATATTAAATATGCATTGCAAAGAAATTAAAAGAAAACATTTTTAGAATATGTTAAATGTAAAAATTAATTTGTCTTTATTTTCATTAATTACTCCACAACTTTTTATTATTATGACCTATAAAATAATTAATAGTCATATTCATCATATTATTTGGTATTTCATATAGTAGCCCTATAAATAAAATCATTGCAAGATTTTATAGAAGATCACATTAGGTTTTTAGGTTGTTATATTTCCGGTGCTTATTATATTCATATTTTAATGTGATTTGAAGAATAAGATGAAAAATGGTGATCAGCTTGTGGGAGTGGACGTCCATAAGAACTCGAAAGATATGTGTATTGATTTCATATTTTTCCTTCTATTTTTAATGAGTAAGGAATTAAGAATGATGTTGCATTTTTATTGGTATGATTTATCTTTATTTTGCATCTTATGTGAATTTCTTATTGCAATTTTTTTGTTCAAAATAGTAAAAAATTTAATAACTTTATTGGAAGTACTCATGAAACGTTTTTCTCTTACATCAATATTATATTTAATAAAATTATCAAAATTTTATCATTCTTTATAACCGCGCGAAGCGCGGAGAAGTTCACTAGTATATATATATACACACGAAATTTGTTCCCATTATCGTGAAGGAACAATGGATGCAATAGCATTGCAAACCTTATTCGTAGTAAAATACCTGATCCATATCTTACAAAGGTTGATCAGTTAAACATTTTTTTGCGAAATTTTATGATTTATATATAGGGCCCTTTATCTAAAGTTTATATCCTCTTTCGACCAAAAAAATTGAGTATTTGATTTACTTGATTAAATTTAAAAGAAAAGAAATTAATCACTTTTAATTTCCTTTATATTATCCTCTTTATTCATGTTACCTAAAGGACACTCAAGTCAACCCTTGTTGATTAAGCAAATAATATAATTAGTGGATTTTTTAAAAGCCAGTCACCACTCACCAGTCACCACCAAGCACATCAATTTACTAAATTTAGTGGGGAAGTGTCATTTCATCAAACAACAAAAATGTTTCACTTTAAATATGTAAGATTAGAATGAGACAGGTTACACATAATAGTACATAAGGTTGTTGAGGAGCACTAACTTTTGTGCTAATTACCGATCAGGATTGTGGTAGAGTGATAAGTACTCTTTCATCCTTAATCAAGAGGTTTCAGGTTTGAGTCTCCTTAGGTACGGAGTCACCTTTGTTAGGAAGCGCTTTATCTCAATTTGGAACTTTTCGATTCGAATTCGAATTGTATCGTACGCCGGATGGAAAACCAAAAAAAAAAACTTTGTGCTAACTATTATACTAATAATAGTGTTATATTAAGCAACAACTGAGGGAGCTAGAAGTATAGATACGAGTTCAGCTAAACTTAACAATGTTTCTTTAGATAATGTATTAGTGTAAATAAGTTTATTAAATATATACAATATTAAATTTAGAATTCAGTTATTAACACACGTAAGTTAGTTATAAAATTTAGAATCCATACGTCATAAGGTTAAAACTTTGTATTCGCCTCTACCACCCACCCAAAAAGACAAAAGATTGAAAAGGGAAAAATAATGGAAAATAATTAACAGTTGCTCTTGATGACTTCCAATTAAAGAAAGCATAATTCTTGATGTACAAGAAGGTTTTGTCGTTACATATTTAAATTATTCTTGATGTACAAAAAGGTTTTGGTGTTACATATTAAAATTAGGGGTGTACAAAATCGAATCGAAAATCAAATCAAATCGCAAATTGAGTTAAACCGAGAAAAAAAACTCGACTAGTAATTGGTTTGGATTGGTTTGGTATTGGAAAAAAAAACGCGGCTATATTTGGGTTGGTTTGGTTTTAACTAAAAAAAATCAACCCGAGACCAAACCAACCCGACATTATATACATAATTTTAAAATTTTATTTTATACATAAAATTATTTACTTTGATATAATTTTTAAATATTTCTTATACTTTTTCATAGTTTTTATCTTTTAATATATTATTTTAAGTTTGAAACTTAGAATTCTAAATGGTTCAATAAAGATTATAGTCCACATATGTTGGTAATTATAATAAAGCTTAAATCAAAATCAAATTAATACTAACGCAAAAAGGAAATACAATTCAACACTAAGAATGACAATAATATTGAATATTTGTTCTTTGATTTTACATTGGTTTAGACAATTCAAATACATAAGCTAATTTTAATTTCCTTTAATATTTAGTCATGTAACTAATACTTATTAAACTTATTTTAGCATGATTTAGTACTTTTAAATTATGATCATTTTCATTATGACTTGTTAATTTGCAATATTTGTTTTACGCGATTTCATTTTTATTATTTTTTTGTTGCTTATTTTAGTGTCATTACTCATATCATATTTTGTGTTATTTTCTTAAGAAACACCTTAGATAATTGTATTTTGATAGGGCTAAAGAAATATTTGAAGTACAAGTAAATTATATGTTTGTATGAATACTTTACCGGAAAAACCCGAAAAAACTCAAGTTTAACTGGTTTGGTTTGGTTTATAGATTCAAAAATCCGACACATATGATTTGGTTTGATATTTGAAAAAACAGAACCAATCCAGCCATGTACACCCCTAAATTTTAAATTATATATTTGTATTAAGAAATCTATTGAATATATATAAATTAAATTAAGAAGTCAATAACTAATACATGATATTGATATTCTAAAATTTAGTATACATAAAGTTTAAATCTTTGCTTTTCACATGATGAAACAAAATTATCTTTGTTTAGAGTAGCCTTTATAAAAATATTGAAATGCTTAAAAGTTATTAAACTTGTAGTAATAATATTTTTTCAAAAAATGAATAAAAATTTAAACTCATATATTTTAATATCAAATAATCAAATATTCAAACATGTGAAATTTTCAAACACATGTACTTTCATGAAAGTTTGGAATATATTTATCTCGCGGATTCATTTTACTTGGTCTTTATATCAAAATAAATATTTTATTTTATTTATTTACTTTATCAAATCAACACAGTTATATTATTTGTGACAAGTTAAATCATGCCACATAAATTGAGACGTAAGAAGTATTAATTTGGCATATTAATATTTTGATTATCACTCTATATATATGCTAAACTAATAGTGACTGAATAAGTGATAATGTCGATTATTGAATTAGCAATTTTAATTATCGATCCTTAATGGGTAAGACCAATTTTCTAAAGCCCTAAAGAAAGTTTCTATATTCAAGGGTAAAAAAAATAATTTTAATAAAATTTATGGGGTTATTGATTAAATTGTTAAGAATTTTGGACAAATTGAATCCCAAACCAATAGTTAAATAATACAACATTTTTCCGAATTGATAATCCAATAATCCGATATCGATAATATCATCTTATATATTTTGATAGACCTATAATAGGTAATTATTTTTGGTAATCATAACATGACAACCTTCAGAAAAAAGAAGTAAATAATATGTTATAATCGATTAAAAGATATTGATAATGTAAAACATATTTTATTTCTTGATAAATAAATATGAGTTAAATCCAAACAAGAAAAATATTATTTTGAGTCCTTGTGAATAACATTAATAGGTTTCTCTCCATTGATAAGCAGGGGCGGAGCCAGTTTGGGGCTAGCGATTCATCCGGACCCCTTTTGATAGAAAATTATATTATTTATTTATTATTAAATTTTATATATATAATAGATATTGAACTCCCTTTAATTAGTTTGTATATTTTTTTCTTCATATTTTAAACTTTATCAATAAAAGATTCTAACTCCACCGCTATTGATAGTAAGAGATAGGACTAAAATCCACTTAAAAGATTTCCTCTACCGTAGGACTTGTTAATTTCAACATTGCATTTGAACGTACCTCTTTGTTTTTTCATTCTTCGAACTCGAGGGTAGAAGAATATTTTTCATCCTACTGTAATTGTAATACTACATGTTTTATATGTTTAATGTTTGCACTTGTTCATGCCCCTTATCATTAGCAAATCATCTTGTATTTATTCTTGTCATTCGCAGAATATCAACATAAAATATGTGGATTTTATGCATTCAAAATCTTCGAAAGAAAAGGTCCAAAATTACCCTCGCTTTTCATTATGTGTGATGTGTCAAAAGCAAAATCAATATCCCCTCCCCCCCACCCTTATAATCACGATAATGTTAGACCAAAAGGCTAACAAAAGGTAAAATTGTTCAATTTTTAAATAATACAACCCACTTTTGATCATTTCCTTCATTTTAACTTGACAACCTCTTTTGTTCGAAAGAATCTCTTACACAAAAGCTAAGATAATATAACAATGATAAGAATAACGATGATAATATATTCAATAGTCTAACATATGAGATCTGAGAAAGTATGAAATATGTAAATTTTATTTTTATCTTGTAAAGATAGAAAAGTTCAAATAAATTCACGATCTAGAAAAACTAAATAATACTTATAAAAGAAAATATAATTTGATTTGATAGCATAACAATTATTCGATTAGTAACTTTCTTTATGTGGGGGCAAAACTAGGATATATATATATATATAATAAGTGGGAATATCTACTACTTAGCACATGACAAGTGTTGGATGATATGTGCTTCATAGTGTTGTACATTCTTCTTTTATGGTTGTACCTTTAAAATTTATATTATTGGACAATTTAACACCATTAATTACATATTCATAGGCAAAAAATTACAATTTATAGTACTTTTTGTATAGATTTTGCATATTTAATTTTTTTTTTTAAATATCGAATTAATACAATCTGATTTAACTTTGAAAATTAATCAAATGGACTTTCAAAAAGCGCAACATGACAAATACAAGTGGACGGAGAGAGTATATTTTAGCTACAAAATATATTAGAGGTACAACTTTTTTAAAAATTTAATTTTTTATTGCGTTGATTCTTGAAATCTTATCATTGTCATATGAATTTGAACAAATTATATATTATTAAAAGTTACATAAAAGATGCTATAAATCACAATAATTAGCAATTAAAAATATTTTAAAATCATATAAGAAATTTGTTGACTAATTGGAATAGAATAAGTAACATGTACTATTTGAAAATAACGTCAAAATTTCTAGAATTCACAATAAATTAACAACTGAAAATATTTATGATTATTCACGTGAATTGAAACATGAGTAACCTATATTATTCAAAACTAACGCAAAAATACTATAAATCACAACAATTTAATAACTTCAAATATATTTTTAAGAAAACATATAAAAAATCGACTGATCTTCAAATTCCATTTATATCACATAAATTAAAACAAAAAAAATTAATATTTATTGGGCCCGTGCTGGCACGGGCACCAAATATCTATATATATGTGTCACAAATGGAAAAGTCCCAATCAAGGAAGCAACATATATCATTTACAAATGACTTAAAAAGCATTAAAAATTACAATAATTACCAATTTAAAATATTTAAAAGCTATATAATACAATACGTTGACTCTCAGAATTCTATCAAGCTCACATATATTGGGACAGAAAAAATAACACATATCATTTTAAAATTACCAAAAAAGTATTATAAATAATAATAATTAACAACTTAAAATATCTGAAAGACATTTTAAAAGAGTTAATTTTGTAATTTTATCCATATCACATAAATTAGGACAAAATGACCAGTAATGTACGTTATTTGAAAGTTACATAAAAATATTATAAATCACAATAATTAATAACTTAAAACATTTTTACAAAAAATATGAAAATTTGGATGAATCTCCAAATTTCATTTGTGTCACATAAATTGAGACAACAAAAATAACATATATTGGGTCCATTTTAATTTATTTGTCTTATTTTTTATTTTATTTTTTATATTTAAAAATTGCGTAAAAATACTATAAATCATGATAATTGACAACATAAAATATGTTTTGAAAAAAAATGCAAAAAATTCCACTGATTCTTGAAGTGAATCTATCGTAAAAATACTATAAATCATGATAATTGACAACATAAAATATGTTTTGAAAAAAAATGCAAAAAATTCCACTGATTCTTGAAGTGAATCTATCGTAAAAATACTATAAATCATGATAATTGACAACATAAAATATGTTTTGAAAAAAAATGCAAAAAATTCCACTGATTCTTGAAGTGAATCTATCGTAAAAATACTATAAATCATGATAATTGACAACATAAAATATGTTTTGAAAAAAAATGCAAAAAATTCCACTGATTCTTGAAGTGAATCTATCGTAAAAATACTATAAATCATGATAATTGACAACATAAAATATGTTTTGAAAAAAAATGCAAAAAATTCCACTGATTCTTGAAGTGAATCTATCGTAAAAATACTATAAATCATGATAATTGACAATATAAAAATATGTTTTGAAAAAAATACAAAAAATTCCACTGATTCTTGAAGTGAATCTATCGTAAAAATACTATAAATCATGATAATTGACAATATAAAAATATGTTTTGAAAAAAATACAAAAAATTCCACTGATTCTTGAAGTGAATCTATCGTAAAAATACTATAAATCATGATAATTGACAATATAAAATATGTTTTGAAAAAAATACAAAAAATTCCACTGATTCTTGAAGTGAATCTATCGTAAAAATACTATAAATCATGATAATTGACAATATAAAATATGTTTTGAAAAAAATACAAAAAATTCCACTGATTCTTGAAGTGAATCTATCGTAAAAATACTATAAATCATGATAATTGACAATATAAAATATGTTTTGAAAAAAATACAAAAAATTCCACTGATTCTTGAAGTGAATCTATCGTAAAAATACTATAAATCATGATAATTGACAACATAAAATATGTTTTGAAAAAAAATACAAAAAATTCCATTGATTCTTCAAGTGAATCTATTGTAAAAATACTATAAATCATGATAATTGACAACATAAAATATGTTTTGAAAAAAAATACAAAAAATTCCATTGATTCTTCAAGTGAATCTATTGTAAAAATACTATAAATCATGATAATTGACAACATAAAATATGTTTTGAAAAAAAATACAAAAAATTCCATTGATTCTTCAAGTGAATCTATTGTAAAAATACTATAAATCATGATAATTGACAACATAAAATATTTCAAAAATAAATACATATAAAAAAATTCGATTGATTCTTGAAATTAATCTATCGTTAAAA
>NW_006239194.1:366645-366893 GCF_000226075.1 Solanum tuberosum | reverse complement strand
TAACAACTGAAAATATTTATGATTATTCACGTGAATTGAAACATGAGTAACTTATATTATTCAAAACTAACGCAAAAATACTATAAATCACAACTAATTTAATACTTCAAATATATTTTTAAGAAAACATATAAAAAATCGACTGATCTTAAAATTCCATTTATATCACATAAATTAAAACAAAAAAAATAATATTTATTGGGCCCGTGCTGGCACGGGCACCAAATATCTATATATATGTGTCACAA
>NW_006239194.1:366030-366121 GCF_000226075.1 Solanum tuberosum | reverse complement strand
AAAAAAATACAAAAAATTCCACTGATTCTATATATAAAAATTGCGTAAAAATACTATAAATCATGATAATTGACAATATAAAATATCATGA
>NW_006239194.1:363799-365972 GCF_000226075.1 Solanum tuberosum | reverse complement strand
AAAAAAATACAAAAAATTCCACTGATTCTTGAAGTGAATCTATCGTAAAAATACTATAAATCATGATAATTGACAACATAAAATATTTCAAAAATGTTGTATGCGGGTAGTTTTATTATGCCTTAAATAGCGTCAAAGAAAGTACAAGTTTGTGATAAAAAAAACTTATTCCTTTATCCACGCAAACAATCGCTTCAAAAACTCGGTTATTAGCCCCAAAACATACCATTTATATTATAGCACGGGCCACATTATCTAGTATATATATAAGAGAAAAGAAATAATGAAAGAAGACTTTACTCTTTTAGTGGCTCAAATTTCATGTTGAATAAAATGTTGCCACCTTTACAAATAACCTATTTTAAGAAATTCATTAAAATGCCTATTATCAATAATTCTTTGGGGGACCCAGATAAACATTAAATTTCTAGTTTGTGATATGTCAATTTCATAAATAATTTATGAAATTCACGCGCTATAAATAATTTGATTTTAATGTTTTTCCCCATTATTTTAATTTGTTTTTAAAAAAAAATTCATCATTTAAATTTCGAACTTTATTAAAAACTTATATGATAACTAGTTTTACGGCAGTAAAGCATTTAAATAACCTCGATTCGTTTTCTATTTTTAATTTACTTTATAATATGGATAAAACTATAAAATATTAAATTATACATTATATACCACAAATATAATAAATTACAGTTGAAAATAAAATGGCAAAAACGAATAAACAAATATTTAGGTTGAGGCGCCTGATATCTCGCTCTATTCAAGCCACTGCGACATAATCTACACCGATTCAATAGTAATACTCTTGACTTGTCCCCTTCAGGATACAATAGCCCAACAACGTCATACAATTCAAATAACTCCGAATTCAGCTATTCTTTTCCATTTCCACCATGAATTGAGTTGTACACATGAATTATTTTCCTTGGCGGTGTTCATAGGAAACTTCATGCATGATAGCATAATATATAAGTACAAGTCAAATATTTGTAGACAAATATTATATGGTCACAGAGGAGATGACAATAATTATAAGAGAGTTTACTTATGTTACTGGGAAAAAAAAGAGTTTTATTTACTACTCTAATTACGAACTAGCATTTGTTTTATTTTATTTTTAATTAGAGATTTTGATTTGAGTTATGGAAATGAAAAATATCTTGTTAGGAGTTTTGTTTTAAAAAATGAGTCCTACAATATGTGATTCGAATTTAATCAAATTTTAATGTGAATATTAAACATTAGACGAGAAATCTATTAAGAACAACTATATTAAGGATCTGTTTAGATAGACTTAGTAAAAATAACTTATAAGTCAAAAGTTGAAAGTTATGAGTAGATGGTATTCTAATTTTGAATTATTTTAAAACTTTTTTGGCCTAAAAGTAAGTGCTTAAAAGCACTTTATAACCTTTCCAAACACCTCCAAAACTATAAAAATAAAAAAAATAAAAAAAAGTTAATCCTAATAAACACTAAATCTACCTAGCATGTCATATTAATAGTTAGATTAATTTTATACAATATAATTTTTTTTTAAAATAAATAAATTGGAGACTTATAATTAAATCCGGAGGGATCAACCAATTCTACTAAATTCATTTTTTGTTTCTATGTACCAAATATTTATAAGAGCAGAGATAAATATTTGGTACATAGGAACAATATAAACTTTGTTTTTTTTCAAAGAATAACAACAAGTATGTATAAAATTATATTCATAACCCAATTACTAGTGTTTAAGATCATTTTCTATAATTAAAAAAATTATAAAATTTAAATTTAATTTATTTTTTAAATATTTAAGTCAACTCAATAAATATAATACATAGTTATATATATATTTTTCAGAGTCCAATAGGAAAAGGACAACCAAAAATTCATTCACATTTTCGTATCCTCTTCCCTCATCTCTTTCTTACCCATATGAAATACAAGTCCATTTTACCGACTCATTTTTCAACAATAAATATTAAATAAATACTTTTTCGATCTCAAATTATCTAGGGTAATTTTTTAAAATTATTTTTTATTTTAAAAATTATAAAATTAATCAATATTTTGATTTTATTTTTAAGGGATAAGGGTCTGGAAAATATCCCAATTTTGGTCGAATTTACTGTTGTGATACTAAACTTTCATGAGGACCTATTACCTC